>NC_061090.1:3509294-3521794 GCF_015104395.2 Macrobrachium nipponense | reverse complement strand
TGTATAACTATAAAATTAATACACCCTTAACATGTTAGATTACGACATATTCAAGTAAAATAGAAATGTCGAAGGAATAAAAGTAGTTGCAGCTAGGGCCCGAAGGGACGCTGCAAAGAACCTTAAGTAATGCCTACATTGCACCGAATGAGGTGCACTGACGGCCACTAACCCCCTGTGGGGAAGGGACCCGTGGATGCAACAGCAGACGGCATGTTGGAAAAAATGAAATTCGAAGGGTTTGAGGATTGGATTATCATGGCGGCAGATGCTTGAATTTCTATTCTTTCAAAACCAGAAGTTATTGCTGGCGCGTCTCTTTCTGTTGACGTAGTCAAATGGATCCTATCCTCTCTAAAATTGGATTCCTTTGTCTGATTTTTTTCCTTCTTTCCCCTAAGTGACTTTTATCACCCTCCCTCGTTTGCGAGGCGCTCATAAACGATTCCGTCCGAATGGCAGCGTCAATGAACCATATTCCGTACGTTGGGGGAAAACTATATAAATTAAATTCGACATTTCTATTTTACTTGAATATGTCGTAATCTAACATGTTAAGGGTCTATAATTTTAGGTTATACATATCGAAGTCTTAAATTTGAAAATATTTTTCTTATCTGATTTGCCTCATAATAGATTGTATTCCTCAAGTAAGCAACATGTCTAAATGAATCTTGCCTTGCAATACATCAGGCACGCTATGAAAAATGATATGGAAGGCTGCAGTGATACTTGACGGTGATCTTTGTGTGATTTCGATAACAACCGTATCATTTGTTTGTTACATTTTCTTTATGCCATGTTTTTCATTACAAAAAAATCTTATATAATAAGTTGTATTACAGAATATTGACATGGACATTGCCATTTTATTTTTAAGTCGGGTAGCGTTCTACAAGTCTTCGCCATCTCTCTCTCTATCTCTCAGTAAAACTGTGTGGCAGGTATATGAAAACATGATCCCTGGTTTCAGATACAGTGATAATAATCAACTTTCTATGACTCTCTCAAGGCGGCGGAGGATTTTAATCAGTAATTTGCCACTGTAGGAGAGACAGCTTTTCGAAAATCACAAGAGGTAAGGAGAATGAAATAGCTTATGAGAGAGAGAAAATAGCAATTTTCAATCTTTACCAAAAGTCCCCGATTTTCACCTCAACCTGTGGATGTTCACACAGTTGTTTTAGCATTCAAAGAGTTACGTGAAACAAATTCGCATGGTTCAGATGGCATTCCTTATTATTATCTGAGAATCATCTGCATACTGAATTAAATTAATACTCGGTGCCTTTGCCATGTCGTTAATATAGATGAGAAACACTATAGGCCCTAAGATTGATCCACTTGTGGCACGCCGTAACCTACGTTCCCAGTAGATGACAAAACTAAGCCAATTCTTCTGACTGAACTCGTAAAGTAGTCTTAAAACCAAAACTCATCAATATGCACTTGTTTACATTTGTGTATGAGTATTGGGTGAGATACACAATCGAAGCCTTGGAAAAGGTCCAGTAGTAAGAAGAGTGATATCTTTTGGCTGTTGATGTTTCATAAATATCTTCATTAACTTTCATAAGCCAGATTCAGTTGATAACTGGGCACTGAAAACCGTGTTAGCTATTTACCAATAAGTTATTACTCTCCAGAAATAATAATATAAGCTGGCTGGCAACATTTTCTAAGATTTTTGATAGAATTGGGAGCAATGAAATGGGACGATAATTCCACACTTAGTCTTTTAATGATACAATTAACATTAATTTGTCCATTGGTACCGGTTTGTTCACAGAACTTTGGAAACACACCCAACGTCATCCTTTATTTAAAAGTGGCGATGTCGACTAAGAGGGGAATTATCGTCCCATTTCATTGCTCCCAATTCTATCAAAACTCTTAGGAAAAAAATGTTGACACTCAGCTTGTATTCTTTCTGGAGAGTAACAACTTATTGGTAAATAGCTATAACACGGTTTTAGAGCCCAGTTATCAACTGAATCTGCGCTATGAAAGTTAATGAATATATTTATGAAAACATCAACAGCCAAAAGATGTCACTCCTCTTACTACTCGACCTTTCCAAGGCCTTCGATTGTGATCTCACCCAATATTCATACACAAATGTAAGCAAGTGCATATTGATGAGTTTTGGTTAAGGACTACTTAACGAACAGAGTTCAGTCAGTAAGAATTGGCTTAGTTTTTGTCATCTACTGGGGAAACGTAGGTTACGGCGTGCCCACAGGGATCAATCTTAGGGCCTATAGTGTTTTGTCGTCTATATTAAACGACATGGCAAAAGCACTGAGTAATATCTTTAAATTCAGTTATGCAGCTTGGATTCTCACATAATAATATCTGGCAATATTAATGAACTTGAAGATTTACTGAATCAGGCTGAGGTCACTCTAAAAGAAGCAAAAAAATATTCTCAAGTGAATGGTTTAAATGTTAATGTGAAAAAAACCCAGTGTATATTTATAGGATCACGCCAGTTAATATCTAGAATACCTTCAAACGTAACAAGACTTTTTGATGAGACACCTATCAAGCCATCTCAGCGTGCCACGATCTCATACGGTAAAGAACTAGGTGTCCTTATGGACCAATATTTGTTATTTGATCACCACATCAGTCACATAAATGAAAAAAGTAAATGGTGTCTTATACTTTCTGAACCGCATAAAAGAGATTGGTTAGATATAACATCTCACCTAACAATATAGAGTTGTTGGCTTTGAGCGTAATCAACTACTGCAGCAAATTTGTGGGAATGACAACTGAAGAGCAAATAAACCGGGTACTGAAAGCTCAGAATTTTGCAGCTAAAAATAGCTTATGGTGGGGCTACAAAATATGATCATGTGGCACCAATAATGAAACTAGTTAGAATGGAGAAATATCGAAACTAACGTACCTTTGACCTCTGCTTATTTACGTATAAATTTGCACTCATTTAATTCCCGACTGCGTTTTCAATTCCCTCTGTGGGCGATGTACAAGTAAGACCTACTCGTCAGTCGAACGACCTCTTTATAAGACGAACAGCTATTGATATGGGGCTAAATAAATATCGATTGACAGGCCAATTTGTCTGGCAACATTCCAAATAATATAGAGATTCCACCTTCAATCAAGCTTTTCAAAAAGAAAATGAAATCATATTTCCTTGAAAATGAAGCTTAGTTGAGGGAAATAAAACAGGAACTTAATAATAAGTGGTTTGTCTTCCTCCTGAGTTTTTGGTCGTTGATTTTTGCTTAACAGTTTTACTGTGTTTGTACTTTTGTTGAGTGTTATGATTTTGTTCAGAAAGCGTGTTTGAATTTTGGGTCGACCTTAATTGATGATCTCAGTTAGCTTGGTATCAAGGTCGCAATATTAAGTTGTAATACCCCATAAGTTTTCTCATCATTTTTGTTTTTAACAGTCATCCCATACTTGGTTTCGTTTTCATACTTAGATCATCCAGTGTTGTGGATGTGTGTTTACCCAGTTATGGGTATCATTAACTTATTAGTACTTTGTAACGGCAGTACCTATGTATTCAGATTTTTTAGATGTTAAGTTCGAAGATAAGTTTTAAGTTTTAAGTTCTAAGAAGGCACAGTTTTTCAGTAATTAAACCATTTTGTACTTCTTATTCTATGCTGTAAATTTTATCTTTTTTCTATTTAATCATACTTATCACTTATAACAACACTAGCATAGAAGAAATTTAGGACAAATTAGTATAACTTCAGATGTTGTTGGCAATAAGGTTTTGCTAGTCTGGTGATATGTATTATTTTAAAACGTTAAATCCCTTTCACCATGTATCGTAATTTTTAATAATGACATGTAGAATAACTATTGTAAAATGGAAATAAAGTTTTTGATTTGATCTCTCTCTCTCTCTCTCTCTCTCTCTCTCTCTCTCCTCTCTCTCTATCTCTCTCTCTCTCTTTCTCCTGTAGCTTTCAACCATCTGCTGTGGTCTTCTTCATTACATGACATTTTAGAGAACAAGACCACAGCTGATGGTCGAAAGCTATAATTTGCTGTACAAGAGATATATATTTTATAAAAAATATAGAAGGATTTTACATCATTTACTTAAGAGGTACGACATAGTACCTAGCTTCTGACGTTGGTTCTGTTAAAATATCTAATCCGATTCAGGCAACGATGAAGTGGTTTAAGACATTTAACAGAAAAAACGTCGCACTTAGCGTGACCCAGGTATCACCTAAGGGTACATCTCCACTAAATTTCGCCAAAGTTCTTAGCTTCAAACCAGAGTGTTTTAATGGGCCTTTCATACTTGAGACGTATCCTGTTTTAACAGAAGAAATTATTACACAGACACACACACACACATACACACACACACACATATATAATATATAATATATATATATATATATATATATATATATATATATATATATATATATATGTATATATATTTATATATATACAACATACATATATATATATATATATATATATATGTATATATATTTATATATATACATATATATATATATGTATAGATATTTATATATATACATATATATATATATATATATATATATAATATATATATATATATATATTATATATATATATGTGTGTGTGTGTGTGTGTGTGTGTGTATATATATATATCTTGCTTCATCTGTATCTAACCAAAAAGGCATAGTTTCCATTCTGGCCGGGGAGAAAGTTATGACCAAGGTATAGAGAATCTGATATCAAATATATTAAGTGCCACACTATTGTGAGCAATAAATTAGTCATGCATGTAAAGTCACTTATCTGTATATATAATATATATATATATATATATATATATATATATATATATATATATATATATATATATATATGATATATATATATATATATAGAAACTTTTTTAAATGGACGGAGACCTCTTTGGGAATCGCAATGGCAGCCAGAATACCCTCGCTAACTTTTCCAGAAATCAACCGGGAATTTCTCTATTCGAATTTCAATGTCTCTGACCAGGAGAACGAAGTGAGTTTGTCGGGACTTTGGGTGATCAGTCTCTCTTTGCTCCCGGAATAAAAAGTTATTTTGGGGGAAACCTGGAACACTCGCCCTTGCCCTTCGCGAAAGGTCAGGGGAAAAATATTGAGGTAAACATATGCCTTTTTTCAGACTCAAGTTCTACGCAGCAGCTGAAAATAGGAAGCTTTTTACCGTGATAGCTTAGATAATCCAGAAACAACAGCCACATTCAGGTTACTAATTCTGAGTAAGTGGAAATATTTCGTGTTGGAAATTCTATTTTTTGTTAACATGATTAAGTGACACAGAAATCTTGAGGTGAAAACTGACGATGTAAAGGAATAAACACTAACATGAACAAGTAACAAAATGCGCAATCGACTTTAATGTACAGCGTAAATTGCTGTATGAACTGTCAGCCACAGCAAGGTGGGGAACGTGCGTTGTTGGCACCTATAGCTGTGTCAGACGCATGATCATGGCTACGTTTAATCTTAAATGAAATAAAAACTACTGAGGCTATACAGGGGCTCCAATTGGTATGTTTGCTGATTGGAGGTGGTGTTCAACAGACCAATTTGCAGCCCTCTAGCCTCAGTTGTTTTGTAGATTTGAGGGCGGAGAGAAAAGTGCGGATAGACAGACAAGTAGTCTTCTCAATACTTTTCTTTTACAGAAAAAAAAAAAAAAAAAAAAAAAACGGACGTATTTTTCACGCATATTAGCGAATGATTAAAAACTGGTACTGAATAATAATCATCAACTAATGATCACTTTCACCTATGTACAGAAATACGAATTGTTTTCATATAATACTATAAATGTCTTAAGATAAATATATATTTTGACCAGATTGTCACCAAAGAAGGACAAATCTTAACGAATCGACGATTAGAGAAACGCAAAATGAGGGGAACCATATTTATTCAAAGGGCAGAGGGTCTCTTATCGCTCTCAAGTCACGCTAGGACCCACGGGAGAATTTTGTTCGGCGGTTCCACGACGGTTCCACTGTCGTTTCGTATCTAGATTCCTTTTCACTCACCTAACTTTTAAAGGGAAAATGTAAAATTCGGAATAACTAGGGTTCGGGTTGTCAACGCATATATTACATTATATATATATATATATATATATATATATATATATATATATATATATATATATATATATATATATATATATATATATATATATATATATATATATAGTATTTATCTATATATATACTATATTATATATATATATATATATATGTTATATATATATATATATATATATATATATATATCATATATAATATATATATATATATATATATATACATATATATATATATATATATATATATATATATGTTATATATATATATATATATATATATATATATATATATATATAATGTAATATATGCGTTGACAACCCGAACCCTATGTTTATTTCCGAATTTTACATTTTTCTAATAAAAGTTAGGTGAGTGAAAAGGAATCTAGATATGAAACGACAGTGACATATATATATATATATATATATATCTATATATATATATATATATATATATATATTTTTTTTTTTTTCATTTTTCTTGTCACTGACACGGATTTTGTTACACTATAAAATATTAGTTACAAATATCCCTTCAACTCCAGAATAAAAAAAAAAAAAAAAAAGCAAAAAAAAAAAAAAGATAGAATTCACACATCCGTCTGAATAACGTAAACCAAAAGGTACTGTCTAACCCAAGGTATATAGAATCTCCTTATTCTATATACCTTGGTCTAACCCTCGCGGCTCTTATTGTTTATTCTGGTCTGGACTACAAAAGGCTGTTTTATGGGGAGTCTGTCTTATGATCCTCAGTCTGGAGCTGGAGGCGGCACAATAGGATGAGACAATTAATTTCCCGGAGATGATTATCAGCCCTTCCGGCTTCAGCGTCATTATCCTCATTTTCGATAAACTCATTTCTGCCCCACTGACAAACAAGATAAAAGAAAAAAAAAAAAAAAGTGTTAGAGGATATCATCCTAATTAGCTTAGTGCTATTTTTTTTTTAACTTTTTTTTTTTTTATTTTTTTTTTTTTAAGCATAAACCCATTTACTATTTAGAAGTATCTTCGTGTATAATCAATGGATGCGCCAAGGGCAGATGAGATTATTCTTTCGTAGTATAGAAGGAAAAATGAGACGCAAAATATAAAACAGTAAACTAGGATAAATCGGCCATTTCACTAAGTAAACATGACAATATCTGAATAAATTATGCCCTAAAAGTTCAAACTATTGGCCAACAGTAAACAAATATACACCATAAATATTCGTTGATGACCAACAAGCAAGTCTCCATGGGTAAAACGTGAAAAAAATGGACTCATGATTATTTACATATCATCTTAAAAAGTTTTTTTTTTCCTTTTTAGTAGGTTTTGCTCAGGCAGACAAATGTACAATAATAATTTCTTCTTTACATGAAGAGCACTGAATCTGATTTATTCACTATGTTAAACTTGACTTATTGTAAATGTTAATTAAATTTCATTAAAATGATTTTATAATTTAAGAGAATCAGTCCATTCTTCCCACTTTCATTTGTGTTACACAGCATTTAAGATTTTTTTTTCCCGATGAGCGGGTTCTCAATAAAAGAAATGAATGTTAGTGTTGATTTTTTGGGTGTCCAGAAGGCCAAATAGGAGGAGGCACCATTCACACCCCTTTCATATTTCAAGATTGCACTCTACATGGAAGGGTTCCTTGTCTGGTCTTTCCATGAATGCGAGATAGACATTCATACATCATGCGAACATTTCTGACTTTTATGTAGAGGCTGCCAAGGTACTGATTTGTTGGAGTCTACAGAGTGAATATAATATACACATACATACATACATACATATATATACATACATACATACGATAATGGTAGAGAAAATCTTCCTTTGACAGAATGAAGGTTCGGAACTTCGGCTGATAAACATGGCCAATCTCTTCTATTTATTTAAAGCCCAGTGGGGGGGATTTGTGAAAAATTCTCTCTCTCTCTCTCTCTCTCTCTCTCTCTCTCTCTCTCTCTCTCTCTCTCTCTCTCACTCCAAATTTTATAGATTGATTTTGAGAGAAAAATACTTCATGCTTAATATGTACCACATTTTTTCGAAATACATCATGCACGCTTACACTTATGAACCATATTTATATAGCGGGTGTACTAATTCTTTGTAACCTTTATTTTTTGTGGTTTCGTTATTCCCTTTTCGTTTTCACTTTCTACGATTATTCTATTCATTGGAATTTGCTCTTCTTGCTAGAAGCTGAACAAAAAGAATAAAAAATAAAAATATATGGAAAATAATCAAAAAGAGTTTTAAAAGCCATGAGAACTGCCAGCTGATATTTCATTCATATATACAACTTTTATAAAATATGTTAGATAATAGCACAAAAAATTTTAAGCTTGATTAACTAACGTAAAACCGACCAGAGCACAGGTAAATATTCCGTGCAATGAAACATAAAAAAGAATAAATGTAGTAGCAAGCGTCCTTGAGATGATGAGTGCCCATCCCATTTACAGGCTAATTCCCCCTGAGACGTCGTTATTCCGGTTATCGTTATTGTGCCAAAATTGCGACAGTATAACAGTGTGAAGACAACGACGAGCAACACACACGAGAGGAATTTGGTTAACTAATGGAATTACTTACTCTTATGAACAATGATGTGCTCACGGCGTCGTGTTTACTCTGCGCAGAGCAAGCAGAGCAGAGGGAGTGGGGTAAACAAGTCCTTTCAGATAATGCTAATTAAGTAAAGTGAACAATATTCTCCAGGAAACGAAGGCTTCTGAAATACCAACAAGAATCACAGCTGAAGAACGAAAATAAAGACAACGAGATGACATGAGAATTAGGTGCGGGAGAATACGGAAAGCGTCTTTACGTGAATAAGAGAAAAAACTATATACCTGGGAAATAATATACGCGCACACATGCGTATACATACACACACACACACACACACTTATATGTGTGTGTAAATGCTTATGTTTGTTAATGTGTACGTGTACTTCCATGATGTACCTGTTCATAAATACATCTAACGTTAATCATCTAGTTAAAATTTTCATGTTTTTATTGAAAATCCATATTATAGATTATCTCAGTCGTTCTAAAAGGTATGAAAATTATGCCGTTATTTTTGTAATGGAATCCCAATCCAGCACATGAAAATTCTTAATAATGCTACAAGATTCGGCAGACCTGAGTTCGATTCCCGCTCTGCCAACGTGGAATCAGAGGAATTTGTTTGGTGGTGATTTAGAAATTAGTTTCTCGATATAATGTGTTTCGGATCCACAATAAGCTTTAGGTCCCGTTGCAAGGTTACCAGTTGGTTCCTAGCTACGTTAAAAATATCTAATCCTTCGGGCCAGCCCTAGGAGAGCTGATAATCAGCATTGTGGTCTAGTTAAATTAAGATAAACTTAACTTTACACAGAATGGTAATAGTGGTCTAGTTGAATTAAAATATAGTTAACTTTTACACAATATGGTAATGTTATTAATACATTGCAATCAAAAAATATGAATCGTTAATAGCACTAGATGAATTCATGATATTCAAAAGTTGTGACCGAACCAACGAAATCTGGTTCCCTGGCATCGCAGACCACACTGGGGAACAAGTAAACCAACAAAACACACAAGAAACAGGGTCAACTCCTCCAAGGGGTCAACAGGAAGAGCAGGTTCCTCCCTCTCAAGTGATCCAACAGTGAATTTGTTCAAACAAATGGAAACCGAAGTTGAGGAAAACTGCGTTTAAACATTCCTTGTAACTTTTATTCGGAGTATCTAGCTACTATGCCCAAATTAGGGTAATTTGATGTACGCATTTTAAGTCCTTCATAGATTTCCTCCAAAATTATTTTTTACTGAGAGTTCTTAGTCAGTTTTTGTCTTATATATATATATATATATATATATATATATATATATATATATATATATATATATATATATATAAATATATATAATATATATATATATATATAATATATATATATATATATATACATATCTATATATGTATATTATATATATATATATATATATATATATATAATATATATATATACATATATATAAACACACACACACACACACACACATATATATATATATATATATATATATATATATATATATATATATATATATATATATATATATATATATATATAATATATATATACACACATATCACTTGTGTGTGCTCACGATATATAAATACATTTTTAGAATAGATGAAATACGTTCCTCTTGGTATAAAAAGCAGTAAAAGCTTTTTGAGTTGGTAAATAAACTGCGCTTAAAAGAGAACGGATGTAATGAATATAAATGAGAGCTGAACCGGCAGAGATGAGAAAAGATATTAAAAAAGCATGAATGGGATGCTAAGTGGGAAATGTTTTTTCGGTGAAACTTTCTGCTTTTCATCACCAGTTAAAAGGTCATCTGTTCTCATAAACAAAATCGTCAACAGTTTATGCAAAAAATTTCTTGAATATGAGGAGTCAGATGCTGTGCAAACGGCGTTTTTATTCACGAAAGTCAGCCATTCGGTAAACTGAGTAGATTAGAAGCTAATAATCATAACTGTGAAGACTTTTAATATGTTTTTTTTAAAGATTTCAGATGCAAATAGGCTTTACTGCAAAGTTAATGATTTTTTTAGTCTAAAAAATAGTATATATGCGTTTGTGTGTGTGTGAATGAGTCAATCTGTGTTGGGATACACACGGCTGTTGTTATGTGCCTGAATAGATATACACAGGTTGTGTATATTCCATTTGCTAAAAATCACCAATTGGGCATTGATCGCTGTTCATGCATTAACTGATCGACCACTAATTACCTCAATTTGCATTATAAAACCCTAGCTCTAAATCCATAATGCTTTGAAAAAGGAAATTGCTTTATATTTTAAAAACAAAACGTAGCAATTAAAAACGTTACTGATCTATACTTGATCAGTAAGTATTAATCCTCATTTAAATATTATCAAAAATAGATATAATGTCAACTGGTGGAAATTCTTGCTGGTGATATTACTCGTTTAATTAACCAAAAACTATACATTTTTTATTTTAGAGAAACAGGAAGATCTCGGTGAAACCAAACAATAAATTAGTAATTACTTCTTTTCATTTTCATCTCAAAAAACAGTTACCATCGCATATACATAATAATCATCGCACCAACATTGGCTTAAAAGAGAACCGATTGTAGCACAACTACAATTTCGATTTCTAAAAGAAAAAAAAGAAACTGTAGCTTAGTGACAAAGAACGATAACGCGTTCAGTCATTCACAATGAACCTTCTGGTCATAGCCTGTTCTCAATCAGAAAAAAACACTAATCGCTGGGTTTACGAAATACAAGGATCGTACGGTTGGATGAAAATCCATACAAATACTTAGTCTTTCTCTCTTATCAGGGAATGAGGAATTGAAACGAAAGCTTTCCAGTTAATGACAGAATAAAAATCTTTGACCAACTAGTCTTCCTATTTTAAATAATGGGTCCTTATTAATGATTAGAGGGACAAAATCTTTGTGCATTGTACACTGAATTTATTTGATATAACTATTATTCATTGGATATATACGGTTTTTCTAAGGATTTACAGGGAAAAATGTGACATAAATATCCTCAACAGAAAACTATGACTTGCGCATACCAGAATGTAATTTTATGCTATATTTTAGTGTCTGTCGAAGCATGAAACATCATGTTCTCATATTTCGCAAAACTTTTGCAAGAGTTATTTAAAGTCAATTATATCTTATACTCTACTGGAAGAATGTTATTACTTTTATTTTTAGTTGAGGGACCTCGCCATCTAGCCTATTTTAACATGCATACAAAATTTTCCTGACATTCTGACTGTACTTAGAAAAAGTTCACTCTAATCGTAGGGGACCTTTCAACGAATTCCTTCATTCATCCATCCTCTCTCTGTCGCTGTTTTTCTTAACATGACATTTGGGTTAACATTTTGATAGAACCATACATCACTTTTAATAGGACCATAAAAATACTGTGATTGTGAACTAATAAGGATGTAATGATGAAAGTTGTAATATGAAAGAAGGCTTGAGGGAAGGTTTGTCATGTGTCTTGGAATGCCTCTATGAACTAAAATATTTCAACCTGTACTTTCTTGGCATCCATGTATATGTATGTATGAACTTCTGTACACATTAATAGTTTAGATTTAGTTAGATAATCACCTGACGTGAAAAATAAAGCAATCGTTAGTTCACGTTATTTCTTCAGATATTAATAATCGAGATGAAGACCTACTTTTGTGCAGGCAAGAAAAACTAATATGTCGCCAGTTGGAACTGGAGAGACAAATAGGATAACACCTATAAAATCTGGAAAGGATCCAGTTGAAAAATAATGATATTTCGTTTAATGAG
>NC_061090.1:3493286-3508794 GCF_015104395.2 Macrobrachium nipponense | reverse complement strand
TACTGATAAGGTTCTCCAGTCGCATGACTTGTCTCCTTAACGTTGCAAATAAGATTCTAGGGTCAAAATGATCGACACAAATACAAACAAGTAAAAAATGCAATCGAGTTTTCTGTTCAGCGTATAACGCTGTATGAAGCTCTCAGTCGCGTCCCATGAAACTTTCAGACACAGCCCGGTGGTGGCCTATGTTGTTGACACCCTCTGGCGGTGCCACACGCACGATCATGGTTAACTTTAACCTTAAATAACATTAAAACTACTGAGGCCAGAGGGTTGCAATTTGGTATGTTTGATGATTGGAGGGTGGATTATCAACATACTTATTTGCAGCCCTCTAGCCTCAGTAGTTTTAAAGATCTGAGGTCGGACAGAAAAGTGCGGACGAACATACAAATAGCCATCTCAGTAGTTTTCTTTTATAGAAAACTAAAATATCTGCGCATATGCCCTTGATTGTACATCTATTTTTATATGTTAAAGTGCTTAAATTTTAACATGTGGTTTTTTTTTTTTTTTTTTTTTTTAAATAAGGACACACAAATCTCTCTGCTGACCTTGAAGGGGCAGAGAGACGAGGGAGCAGCAACAAAGTCTGAGATCCAAATCGGCTGTATATTCGCCGGTAGAGTTGCAAAGGACAGGTAAGTAGTGGAGGTCCCCCAGTATATATGTCTGATCCTTCTGTTTGCCTTCATTAGGACGCGTATCTTTCGAGTCTCGCTCCCCTCTTCTCTCTTTGTTATAACGAGCGCCTTTATCAATTTGCAGCTGTCCACTGCTTTTCCTCTCCACTCTCACTCTCCTTCATGAATTCCCTGCTATTTTCACTTCGGAAATAGCGCAGTGGTTCGGGCAGAAACTTACTTTTAATATTTACAGCAAATATAAAAGCTTCTTCTCCCCCCCCCCCCTTTTATTTTCATTTTGAATCACTTTGATATTGTTAAATGGGGCATAACGATGAAGAGACAGGAAACGTGGGCATGGTGGTGTCATGGAACGTAACAAAGGCAAAATTTAACTCATGAAAATGTATATCAAAAATGTTGCTCGTTATTTCACGATTTACATGAGGATGAAAGCTTGCATGAGATGTTTTTTATCTTTTGTTATATTATTTCGGTTGACCTATATATATATATACTATATATATATATATATATATATATATATATGATATATATATATATATATATATATTCTATATATATATATACCATATATATATATATATATATGTGTGTGTGTGTGTGTGTGTGTGTGTATGGGTATACATAAATTATATATATAAACAGTTTATATATATATATATATATTATATATATATATATATATACATATATATATTATACGATCACAAGTAACACGTGAAGATTGTATATCAAGATCAAGCAGGAAAAATTAAAAGCATTAGTACCTAGCGCTTTCGTGTATTCTTCATACGCCTCATCAGGGTACAATATATTGAAGAATGAAAAACAGCTTCGAAATATCAGAGGTAAACATAAAAAAAGTAAAATACAAAACAATCAAACAGCCTACTATGAGATACAGGGCTTCTGTAACACGGTTTTTTCGCAATAACTTTTTATCTATGCATTTCATAGATATAACGCTTATTCAGAATACACATTATATCTACACACTAATTTTGACAGTATTTTGCATTACGTAGGTTGAATAAATTTGGTACTTCCAATGTAAAAGTGACTTTTTTTGAAGACGGGCCAACTTACTCAGAGAAAAGGTTTCGAACGCACTCGTTACGTAACTTATGGCAGCATTTCTTCCCTCTTTCTCGATGGATGATTGGCTATACGTAACGAAGGCTATACCTTGGCAACAATGGACATTAAATTTAAATACAAGCAAAGCAGTACACCTTTATGAACTCTGAATCCTCTTCACTGATAATTGTCATAATGAACAAACCAACAAAATATGTTAATAAATACAAAAAAACTTCGATTATTAGTCTAACTCCCAAAATAAGTGTCCTCAGAAATTATAATCTACTTTATAGGTCACAATCAGATTGACAAGATGTAGGGAATAGTTGGTAATTTTCAAAGACATAGTAGACAAGATTGATTTGATAACTGCTGTATCCAATGTCAAGCAATTTTTATTTATCGGCTATCTACCTACTTACTAAAAAAAAAAAAAAAATAGCCGGTACCGTATTTTGACTTTAAACCTTCACCAAAAATCATTCTGACGATACGTCAGAATGATGACTTCATGAGGCCCCACCCACTTTGGCCTCGTTGTAATTCAGGATAACACTGAAGGCTATCATGGACATTGTTGTATTAGAAAATCTAACTTCTGGCTATAAAAACTCATTTCTCGAGTAGTTGTAAGAAGTGCTAAATGATCCTCAAGGTTCCCAGCAGTTGACCTAAACGTTTAATTCATGTATATTGCTGCTATTACTAATTTTGCGGCACTACTGCTACAGTAGTATTACTACGCTAGCACAGATACCCCCACCCACATCTATGTATCGTTCCGCCATTCATAAAGTCTTTATATCCAGCATGGTCGTACAGACTAAAGAAAAAGAAAAAAATTATATCGGATGATCCGTTGGTCTGCTGGAGATTTTAGCACATATAAGCTTGTATTTACTTTGGATAAAAATCTTATTTTAACAAAAATAGCTTATATAAAGACTGTTTACATACAATCTCTCTTTCTCTCTCTCTCTTGGTGGCATAGTGAATAGTTAATGGAAATGTTCAAAATCCTGAATGACATTACAAGTATTATAATCACGTTACGCTAAATACAAATCAGACCATAAACATTGGATTTAAACTAGAAACTGAATAATTACCTTTTCTTGCTATAGTAAGTAAGGTCACAGGATTTCTTTTGACTGTATAAATTTGCAAGTCGTAAGACAAATGCAGTTTTGCAACCACGGGGACAATTCCAAATCCTGTTAGCCATTCTTGACTACTATGGGTTTCAGAGCCGATGGAATAAGGTGAATGGGTTTCTGTCTGGTGGATGGGCGGGGCAACATTTCGTAAAACGATGTTTACTTTGCTTACGTAAGAATGTTTTTCGACTCTTGACTCGCAATCATTGGCCATGGCGTCGGCTAGATCATTTTTACTCTATAAAAATTAAAACTATCGGGTTTAGGTTATTGATAATGCTGACAAAATTTCTGTGTGGTTGTAAAATATACATATGTCAACTTTCAGCTAATCCGAGCTTGATAAGGAGCAAAATCCAAAACACCGTGTTACAGAGGCCCTGAATCTCATAGTAGTCAAGAAGCAAATGGTCCACAGCATAGAATTACACTTAAGGACAACTACTGACGGAAATGTAACTACCAAGCAGTCAATTACATAGTTACTTAGTTATCAACAATACATTGCGTAAGCCAGTTATCTAGTTTATATTTTCCGTTGCTAATACTTGACTTATATTTTATAGACTGCTTGGTAGCTCCACTTCCGTTAGTAGTTGTCCTTAAAGTGTAATTCTATGCTGTGGACCATTTGTAAAGGATGGTTCTTTTCCTTTAATTAGACTTCTATTAAGCTGTTGCTGAGATTAAGGCTATTTCTGATGCGATAGTTTTATAGCAAAAATCTCCTAATGAGGCGTGTCGCTAAAAGAAGGGATAATGAGAACTGATTTGACGTTAAACTGTTAATATCATTTGAATTCTCATTTATTTCTTAACCTACGCATTTTCCATTAAGAGAGGGTCTCCTTTTTGTGGTCAGGTCGCTAGCCCCATGCTTCTTCTTTCTGTCTTGCCGGCGACCCACCACCCATTCACTAGTTTGATAAACGGGAAAAATGGGGTTTACAGGAAGAGGACCATAAGACATTTTCCTTCGCGGAATCAATCTCTAACCGGTGAGGTGAGAATGATTACCATTGATCTACGGCGACCTATTATCTCAAGTCATCATTATCATCATCATTATGACAGAATACCGATTAAAACCTTGGCAGCGAAAAACCTAGACTAAACGAACCTCTAATTACTCCAACTGTGAATTCATTACCGGTAAATATGCAAAAGAAATCCAGGTAAAATTCAGAAATATGGAACAATTTTGTTTCCGACAGAAATGCTTTCTCGTGGGTATTTCCATTTGCTTTTCCTGAGACCTGTCACAGATGTCCCGTTTAATAAGGTTGTCAACAACAGACAAAAAATGCTTTTCAACAAACCCGTATGATTCCATTTCTTCTGCTCTATTTCATCGTTATTTCACCTTGCTTCACTCGTTCTTTTGAGTTTTTTTATATAAAAATCCCTCCCTTAACCCATATCTTATAAATTTTGCTTGCTTCCTGTTTTTATGAGCAGAGCTTTATATATATAATATAATTATAATATATATATATATATATATATGTATGTATGTAGTATACATATTTATATATATATATATATATATATATATATATATATATATATATATATATGTGTGTGTGTGTGTGTGTGTGTGTTGTGTGTGTGTGTTGTGAATGTCTATTACTCATAGACACGTGACTATGTATTTTCCAGATGTTAAGCGCAAAAATCACTAAATAACGTAATGAATTTCGCTGTAAGTCTAGAAAATCAAGTAAAAAACATTAGTTGCCCTGACCAGAATTCAAAGACAGGCCTTTGGTATCAACTCAGTATTAGACAGTTGACTATAACCATTCAGCTATCACAGGAGATATAAGATGTTATCGACTCACACATGCGTAACTTTATATATATATATATATATATATATATATATATATATATATATATATATATATATATATATATATATATATATATATATATATATATTATATATATATATATATATATATATATATATATATATATATAATATATATATATATATATATATATATTATATATATATATATATATATATATATATATATATATATATATATATATATATATATATATATATATATATATATATATATATATACTATATATATATATATATATCTATCATATATATATATATATATATATATATATATACAATATACATATACATACATATTATATATAGTCTACTAGCCAACCTTTACCAGATACCTATGTAATTATAATAACCAAATTTTCAATTCTCAGGTATACCCGAGATCAAAATATGAGAATTTCCGTATATTCTTGGATTTCGATTCCATACTTTGCAATAAAAAAACGTATCCAAAAACTGAGAAGGATTGTGGTTATTTCAATTACATATGTATCTGGTAAAGGTTGACCAGTTTGACCAGTGACTGTATATGTATATGTATTCAAGAGTATATTATATATATATATATATATATTATATATTATTATATATATATATATATATATATATATATATATATTATATAAAACCACCAGGGGATGTCCATGGTACTAGGAGTAAAAATGACAAGTTTTATTCCAAGAAATGTTTCGCACATGAATTCTCTGTGCATCATCAGTAAGACACATTTATAAATAACATACAATAAAAGTGCAAAAACAGGAATTCACATATATTAAAAGTAGTCTTAAAATTACATAAAAGAGCAAAGTAAAAAACAGGTTAAAAGAGACTGCTTAGATACCAACCGTCCATTGTGAGGAGAAAAGATGGAATGAACTAAGACTAAGTTAAAAGTACGACTTCAACTATGCCAGGTAAAGAGTTGCTGAGGAAGTATTACTGTTAAGGGAGGGAACAATTTTACAATGGAAGTAGAGAACGAGGATTGTTTACCTTTCTTAGATTTGAAAATTACCAGAACTAACTCTGAGTTCTCCACATCGGTCTATAAAAAACGTACTTTTACTGGACTGACTAACAATTATTATATAGGTGTCAACAATCTTTTCAACTTAATACGATTCACACATCGTTTAATAGAGCACTGCAATACTCTTCGTCTTGGCAATTATTTCACATGAAAATTACTTTTTTAAGTTTCTTCAAATCTAATTCGTTTTCACTCGAAATTGTTCAAAAAACTATTAATAAAATACTTACGAAATTCTTACAGCCACCAATACCTAATTTTAATGTCCCTAAAAGACTATTTTATGTCACGATCCCTTATATATCTGACTTGAAATTTACATCAAGCCTCACACGAATCACTGAACATGAGATACCATGCCTTCAAGTTAAACTCATATCAAGCAATCCCTGAACAATTGGTTCCTTTTTTAACTATAAAGATCGCCTTCAGCCTTTTATGCGATCCAACGTTATATATAAATTTACATGCCCTAGATGTCCGGGCTCTTACGTCGGATCAACTCGAAGGCTGTTAAGGGTCAGATATTGCTTTCACTTAGGCTTCAGCTTTTCCAGCATCAGAAATCATGCCGTTCATTGCAAAATTGAAGTACAAAAACGAACATTTTTCCATAATATAACATTTCAAACATCCGGACCATTTAACTACCCTTGAGTCTTTATATATCAAGAGGCTTGTTCCCTCCCTCAACAGTAATACTTCCTCAGCAACTCTTTACCTGGCATAGTTGAAGTCGTTACTTTTAGTTCATTCCATCTTCTCTCCTCAAAATGGACGGTTGGTGTCTAAGCAGTTTCTTTTAACCTGTGGTTTTCCTTTGTTCTTTTATGTAATTTTAAGACTACTTTTAATATATGTGAATTCCTGTTTTTTATACTTTTATTGTATGTTATTTATAAATGTGTCATTTTGTTCTTTCAAAGACTGATGATGCACACAGAATTCATGTGCGAAAAGTTTCTTGGAATAAAACTTGTCATTTTTACTCCTTGTATCATTATCATGGACATCCACTGGAGGTTTTATATGTGTATTTACTTGACCTGCTATATATATCTATATATATATATATATATATATATATATGTATATACATCGAGCTACAAATGTCCTTTAATATCTAATTCACTCTACCTCGGAATTAATATATTATATGCTTAACCGAAGGGGAATTTTATTAGGCGATAATAGAATTGTTGGCGCCCAGGCGCGAACCCAGGATACCATACAAATCCAGGTTCGAGCCTGGGCGCCGACAATTCTATTATCGCCTAATAAAATTCCCCTTCGGTTAAGCATATATGAAAATATATTAATTCCGAGGTAGAGGGAATTAGATATTAAAGGACATTTGTAGCTCGATGTATGTATATGAATCACGGTAATGTGATATGACTTTATATATATATATATATATAATATATATATATATATATATATATATATATAATATATATATATATTTTGTGTACAATTTAATGAGTTTGCGTCTGTGCCTGTTCTGTGTATCTACGATAGTTTCTCACAAATTTGCAGTTACCAATTGAGGGAGAGGAGAAGGGGTCATGTTTGCAAACGTACCCTAGCTTGGTAAAGAGAGAGAGAGAAAAAAAAAAGAGAAAGGTTTGAAATACGAAAATCATCGATGTTCGCACAGACTGTGATTGCTTCTGATGGAATTTCTAATTGCAATATACGCGTTCAACTAACGGACCTTTTGCCAATTTCAAATTTGCAGAAACATTTCCTTTCGCGTCACCTGGATCGGCGTCCTTTCTTGACGAACAAAAACTACACCCCACTGCTATTGTAATTTCTCTCTCTCTCTCTCTCTCTCTCTCTCTCTCTCTCTCTGCTGTTGTTTACTGAGCTGGCTTTCCGCTAGCACGGGCTCTTGCTCACAGAGCAGCCAGTAAGTGTCCTTCAATGATTCTGAAGAATGAGTAAAATCTAATGGAATAAAAATGAAAACTGGTCAAGCGGAAAACAATTTCAATAGATAGGATTAAAAGCCAATTTGAATCACGAGGTTCCGTCAGTAGCAGAGAGAGAGAGAGAGAGAGAGAGAGAGAGAGAGAGAGAGAGAGAGAGAGAGAGAGAGACAGCGGAGTTCTGAGTCGTGGATGGCCAGTGAGGAAAACTGAAGAAATCTCTTACAAAATCTCGACGGATATTCCAAACCGTATTTAATCTACCAAGAAAAGTTAAGAAAAGGCATCGCTCTTGAGGAATAGGAATTGATGGAGGAAAAGGAAAAACTTTAGTGAGTAAGATGACAAATCATCTGGCGCCAGAAGATTTATCCTACTGTTAAGACCGAAGGTTATGGTTCCGCGTATGAACAATACGCTCGTAATGTTTTTTTCTCCTTGACTCGGGGAAGACGTAGTTGTGAATCATTTCGAGGACTTGTGCTTTCGGTATATATAATGGCATGTGGCCTTTGTTTGTCCCTCCGGACGACAGTGAAATGCAAGTCTATAATTATGTTTTGTTTTTATCCCACCACAGCAAGATGACAAAGGAAAGAGGGAATAGCCTAAGCGGAAGGCAGAGCGATATTTGAATGATTCTGTCGTTAAAGGTTAGGCGGCCGAACAATGATAGGAGAAACAGGGGAATTGCCAATCAAACTGATTAGCAATTACCGGAGTACTGATAGCTTCAATCGTTAAACGTTACGCGGCCGAACAAGTTAAGGAAAGGCATTAGAAGGAGAAACAGGGCAACTGCCAATCAAAATAATGGATAATTGCCAAAGCGCTGCTGCCAGAGAGAACCGTCAGGGCCAGACGGGGTATGCTCTATAGTTGTGCCTTAGTTAAGAACTGAGAGATGACTCGCTGCATTCGAAAGGAATACTCCAGTGATGTTACTGATGCTCCCATGAAATCTGTCATGAAAAGGCAGAGCGGCATTCAGGACATCACACTTTTTCCCCTCTGGTCTCCAGAGCATTTCTGCCGACTGACGGAAATTCGTCTGCTAATCGGAAGCAGACGACGCGACGCTCTGCAGATAGAACGTCATCAACGGAAAAAAATTCCGTTTCCTGTTCATTAACTTATGTATGCTAAAATTAATTACAATGAACTTTTTGTTTGAAAAATATTACATTGTATTATTTTTCCTCCTCTATTGTAGTTATATACAGCTACATAAATATACTTTTATTTTGACAATTAGCAAAATTGACGAGTCCTTCTGCCTTCCGAGGTATTGTCACCTACGGAAATTATTACTTCGACCACTTCAGCTTCAGACTTCACTGGAATAAGACTTCATTAAAGGTAAGAAATATCAACTTTGGTAGTCTGATTTAGTTTTAGTGACAGTTTTTGTCATAAGCAAATAATAGCTGCAATTCTAAAGAACTTCCATATTTGTATATGTTGTTTAAGTCACCGAGCAATATCACATAAACTGTTTTCTATTATTTAACCAGAGACTTTAGAATTATGGACTAACTAGATTTAATAAAAAAAATAACAATGGAATAACTTGAGTGTTAATAAAAAAACACAAGTGGTAGACATATTCAGCTGCTCTGATTGTTTTTATTTTATTTTTTTATTTTTTTGCGATCATAACTGCAAGTGAAAGTGAGACTGTGCTTGCGCATTTGATAATTATTTGTTAATTAAATCATTACTCATTACTGTGTATAAAACTTGAACTGGTGCTATATTTGCAGATTATGGCTCCACGACCTAAATTTCAAGATAAATGGTTACTTAACCCATAGTTTAAAGACTGGCTAGCAAGAGTGGAAAACTCTCCACAGCAGCCTATTGTCATGTGAGCCTGAAACATCTGAGTGCAGAAATTTCATCCCTGAAACGGCATCGATGTTCTAAGGTAATTGCTTCTTTAGGGCAAAGGAACCCTTACCTACAAGGATTAATCCCATTGACCATCAGTCAGAGATATCAGAGCGACAAGAGGGGATTGGCAACTCTCAAGGAAACCAGAACAGCCATCACATAAATGACAGCTCAACGAGAAGAAGTTCCAGAAGACTGCTGGGCCTTGACCCAGGCTAACATCCCAAACATCTCTTGAAAATGGGCCACAGATAGGGCCTGAAAGTACTCGAGTGTGTAGTAAAACTAAATGTAAATACTTAGAAGTAAACAAGTTACAAAGTGATTTTGTGGGTTTCTTTTTCAGTAGGTAGTCTTGTTGTTTGTTATGAATTAACATAAAAGTGGATAATAACTTACACTTACAGTATCATTATATAATACTACAGATTCACATTGCAAAGGTTAACAAACGCGGAGGAATAACAGCTGATGATGCACATGAGGGAGAACCATCCAGGGGTGAAGACCAAGAGGCTGGAATACTTCATGGTGTTGCATATGCAACTCTTCTCTTTTTGGTGTTTATAAGTAAACACAACTTACCATTCAGGTACAATACTTGTTTATTTAATATGTGTTGCGTGTAAACGTAATAGGAATTATGAAGCACCGTTGAATATTGCAAATTCATTTATATCTAAATTCAAAGGACTATGACAACTAGTTTAAACCATATAATAAAGTTACTTGCATAGTTCTCATTATAAAAAATCCATCTAATGCCGTAAGACCATAACTGCTCATATATTTTCTCTCTTCATTTTCAATATGTGTGAAGACATCATGGAACTTAACAAGAAGATGTTTCCAGATTCCAAAATAGCGGCGCACATGGCATTAAAAAGGACTAAGTGTACTAGCTTAGCCAATGTATTTGGTAACTATGTTGCAGGAAAGCTAAGTCAGAAATTACAAAGCAACAAATTTAGTATCATAATAGATGAAACAACAGATTGTTCCACTAATAAAGCATGTGCCATACTTGTAAAATTCTGTGACACTGTGGAACGTAAGATTACTACTGCATTGCTAGATTTAGTAAATATATAAGACAATCATGGGTGCCCGTCGGGAGAAGCTCTATTCAATCTAATTTCCTTCCTCTGTCAAACCTCATAGGCTTTGCAGCAGATGGAGCTTCTAACATCATGGGTTCCGTCAATAGTGTAAATAGCAGGCTGAAGATTGCATGCCCTGGTATTTGTATATTTAAATGTATTGCACATATAATGCATCTGTGTTCCAGTGAGGCGGCTAAAACAATCCCCAGAGCGTGTCAGGTCTTGGTAAGAAATATATTTAATTTCTTTGCTCACAGTGCCAAAAGAAAATATGAGTTTAAAGAGTATCAATCGTTCTGCAATGTTAAGCCACACAAAATATTACACTCAAGTGCTACTCGTTGGCTATCCCTTCACATGGCTGTGAGACGAATTTTGGAGCAGTGGCAACCACTAAAACTCTATTTCAATAGAATTTTCCTAGAAGAAAGACTTGGTGCTGTTGATAAGATACATGAAGCACTTAACGACCCATCCGTTTTCTTGTATTTAAATTTCCTTGACTACATTCTCCCAAAACTAAATACATTTAATCTCATTTTTCAGTCAAAGGGACCCACTTTACACCTTTTACAAGAAAAGATTCAGGATGTATACATCACTGTTTTAAGTATATTTTATCATCCTGGCAGCATCACACGGTCAAGGCTTCACCTGATAGATCCCAATGATAATTCAAAACTTGTCCCTGTCAACCAAATTTATCTTGGTGTAACTTTGCTTGAACTTTTTAATCAAGAACAGTACCAACGAGGGAACATGATAAATGATGTAAAAGATAGATGTAAAAGGCTTGCATTAGTTGCATGCAATGAAATAAGATCACGATTTGATTTCGACAATAGTCTCTGGAGAAGTGCAGCACACTTACACCCAAAAGCAGTTTTGGACCGCTCCCTGAGAACAGAGGTGCCATCATCAAGTGATATGGCCAAAAAAGTGCCACTTATCAACACAGTTGATAAGCAGGCACTTGATGACGAGTGGCGGTCAATCCCTTGGCATCCATTCAAAGAGGAAGTGAAGGGTTTCCTGCATGATGCAGATAAATTCTTTGAATATATTTTACAAATTACAGATGAGACTGGAGCACTTAAGTTTGAATGTCTGGGAAAATTTGCATTCCAAGTGCTCTCTCTTCCTACCTGCAATGCAGACACATAACGATTTTTTTCTAAGCTGAACTTAATCAAAAGGAAGCAGAGAAATAGTTTCAAGTTAGAAACAGTGAAGTCACTAATACGAATTAGTGAGTGCTGTGATGAACACTTTGAATCTTTTAAACCATCAGAAGAAATGTTAAATGTAATTCAAAACTGAAATAGAATAAATGTACATATAGGTTAGTAATACTTATATTATTGTAATTATTATTATAACTATAATAGAATTGTGATATAACATAATTTTCATTTACATAAATTGGAACAGTTTATTTTTGTTTGTGTTTTATTTTTGTCAAAAATAATAGGGATATAATCCTTTGTTTGTATTTTTATTGGCCTCAATTTTTGTATTTTATATATAGTTGTATATATGAAGAAGTGATTGTAATTATTACATCGTGGGAATTGTACTGACGATGCCGTCGAGTACGACGAGCAGTGTTACAGTTATAACTCCGCAACTGTTTAAAGGAGGAAAAAATTAGTGAGTTTCTTCAAACGAATTATTTATGTTATGCTATTATCATTATCTTATTTGGGAAAGAGTTAGCAGTTTTCTATATTTATCGGTCTGTAATAGTATAGGGTTCAATTGTATGATTTACATCAGTTTGCTTTCATACCTAATGTTTACAGAACGGCGGAAAAGCAGCTACGGAAAAACGGCAGCCCTGCCTGAGTCCTGAGGCTGAGGAGGAGTTTGGGATGTAGGATTGTGGCAAAGACAATAGCATGAGGATTTTGAGATCCGGGGTGAGGGTCTGGAGGAGGAGGAGGACGGGATGAGGACATCAAGGGAAGAAGAAGAAACGATACACACACACACACACACACACACACATTATATATATATATATATATATATATATATATATATATATATATATATATATATATATATATATAATATATATATATATATATATATATATATATATATATAAAATGTGTGTGTGTGTGTGTGTAGTTTGCACTAAACAAGATGAAAGGATTAGTGGTAATGTGATTTCTCCACGAATGCGTACCATACAAAAGGTTATACTTAAATCAGTCTGTTGTTATAGCAACTTGCGTACCTTAACTCCACTGTGTCACGGAACAAATAACAACGTAATTCCAGGTGATGCCGTGTGGCGAGATCGTGCTATAAAAATCTGAACAGCTGCAACACGCGACGCTGAATACCCCGACCCTTTCATTCTATTCCTGAATATCCTCTTTAGAATCCTTTCTGTCTGTGTGTCATAATTATCTATCTAACATAAACTTAAAAGAATATCTTCCATTCTGCCTCGCCTTTCTTCCAGAGCTCACTCGCCATCTCTCAGATTCTTGTGCATTGAGGGTTGTAGCAAGACTGCTCAAGTCTCTGAAATTGTTCTTTTATATCTGGTGTATTTTCCCGTTATGCATAAAATTTTGAAATTAATTAATAATTACGAGAAATCGGAGCCTTTCACAAATTGAAATACACTTTGCAAAAATTAAACTATCTATGAAAGCCTGAGAGTACACAGCCCAGAACGAAGCAGGACTTTCTACATCTAAAAATCCCATGGTTCCAATCCAACAGAAACCGTATGTTCATTTGCCTTAAGGACTGGAATTCTTTTATCGCCGGAAAAGACCTCGGTAAAACGAGACAAATTGAGAGGTCGATGCCCTTTCAGTTTCTCGACAGATGATCACAAATCGTGAGTTATTACTGCAACTTGAGGACGTCTGAGAATTGCACGGCAAAAGAAAAAGAAAACCTCAGAGTTCAGTGGATATCTGAAACTCTCTTGAGAATTCGTCATATTTTCATTGGTATTTTTGCCGCTTTTGTTGCGTTCCGTTGGAATGAAATATGTTGCGTTAAACCAATACTCTAAATCGCAGTTATTCAAAGAAGAGTATATCCCAGAATTTTAAAATTAGGAAGTTTGTTTCGAAAGTTATTTATGGGATCATGTAAATATTCTTAACTGAAAAATATACGTAGTTTATGTATAAGAATACTTGATGAAAGAATAGCCTTGATAAAAATCAAAGGTTAGTTTTCTATACAGATCGAAATATAGATAGAATCCTTAAAGAAAGGGGTTTCCACAAGTAATCCGAGAA
Organism: Macrobrachium nipponense; assembly: GCF_015104395.2. NCBI lineage: Eukaryota > Metazoa > Arthropoda > Malacostraca > Decapoda > Palaemonidae > Macrobrachium > Macrobrachium nipponense. The sequence goes on along the minus strand of NC_061090.1, from coordinate 3,494,796 downwards.
ATTACTTTCTATCACTGTTTATCCTTTGAAAAATTATCCATTGAAAAATTATATAATTAAAAATCAATTAACAAAATGAAGAAAACTTTGCCATTCCTAATATGATAGTAACGATCATTGTAATAAACAGACAATTGTATAGGATTAGAGTGGATTAAAGAATTTAGACTTCAAGCCAAACACTGGGACCTATAGAGGTCATTCAGAGATGTATTATAACCCATAAAAAAATTGGGGGCAAGGCAAGTTTTAATGTTGTTCCGCAAGTTATATTTTACTAAGAAATCAACAGCTATTGCTTTATTGAGCATACATAATTAACGTTCTGCACCTTATGGAAGTCAACAAATGACGAAAACTTCGTAGCCTTGGATGTCAGGGTTTGCCATGGGCCTCCTCACTTCTAAACAATTGTGCAAGTCGAATCACAAAAGCTGTCCTGCAACCACGGGGACAATGACTTATCATAGCCGCCATTCTTGCAGCCTTGACAAGGTACGAAAATTCATTCAGAATCAGAGACAGCATCACCTTGTGGGAGTCATCATGACGTCATATGTTTACGTCACGTATAACTTTGAACCCATACATTAGAGTGTTCCGCCAATGGCTTCGGCTGCTTTATTTTACTCTTAAGAATATACTTTTTTCTAATATAAGTAATAAAGAATGCTGCTGAAAATTAGGTAGGGATGTGAAGTATACTATGGCTAAGTAATAGCTTTGTCAAATGCACAGAAAAAAAGTTATTCCGGAAAAACACTGGGACAAAGGCTCTGAATCTCATAGTAGATAGCAGGAAGAATCCCAAATGGTTTTGTGATATTGTCGCAGTATTTGTACAGACATTATATAAAAAAAGTAAATAATGCGTTTTGTGTACAGCATATAATAAAGGCCACCAAAATTAAATCTAACTTTCGGTGGTCTCTGTATAATGCTGAATGAGCCGCGTCCTATGAAACTTCAACCACGGTCCGGTGGGGCCTAGCCTATATCGCTGCCAAGCACTCAATGACGGGTAATTTCAACCTTAAATAAAATAAAATCTACAGAGGCTAGAGGGCTGCAATTTGCTATGTTGGGTGATTGGAAGGTGGATAATCAACATGACATTTTTGCAGCCCTCTAGGCTCAGTAGTGTTTAAGATTTGAGGGCAGACATAAAAAGTGTGGACATAAAAAAGTGCGGAAGGACAGACAAAGCCAGCACAATAATTTCTTTAAAAAAAAAAATAATAAATAAATTTACAGAGAGAGTTACAGCTACTGGTCAAGACCAGCTTTATCAGTAGGCAGCACTCAAAAACAGCAAATCACGAACTAGTGGAGGTTACATTCTAAAAGTTCTCAGTAAGGTTTTAAAAATTTCTTCAAAAGCTGACATGGCAAGAAGATAAACTAACTGGAATTTTAACTAATTGATATTTAAAATTAAGACTGTATGAAGTGAGAGTAAAGGAAAATAAAGATGTAATGAATTCTAAATTTCCATATGAATCTGTGCTAA
>NC_061090.1:3443286-3483286 GCF_015104395.2 Macrobrachium nipponense | reverse complement strand
TGATGGTTTAAGTTTTTTTTTTTTTTTTTTTTTTTTAAGAGTATTTTTTCTAGTTCCTCGAGAAAGCTTTTCGGGGACTTCTTTTTGAATTATATATGGTTTTGTCAATTAAAATTAATTGTTAACCTTAAGTCAGTGTTTTTTGTATCCCTCTTTGAGAGCTGATTTACTCTCTGAATTTTGTGTCGCGGATGGTTCTTGCTCCCCCACCCCACAACTGAGCCAGCCAGGTAAAAGGACCTGAGTGAAATTTAAGAAATCTGTTTAGGGCTTTGAACAAAATCTAAAGTTCATTACAATATATATATATATATATATATATATATATATATATATATATATATATATATATATATATATATACTTACACATACACACACATATTTTTCATTCATTTCAATAGTACGTAGCTGGCCAAGCCTTCGAGAAGAGTCGAAGGATCACCTCAAAAACTCCAATATGTAAGTCCATGAAAATGATAATGAATTTAATTAAAACTGCACTCGGCAATCTTTATACTGAGGTAGCAACACACGCCCTCCTAAACCTTAAAAAGAATATTAATGAGAAAAAGCCTTCAGAACATCGACCAGTGTAATTATAATAACGCCTGTGGTGTTTTTGTATGGTAACACTGCGTCCCGGGCTTTAGACAGTTACATTCAGCTTACATTCACGATTATAATAATATCCTATTTCGAATATTAACGGTGTAATTCGCGTACAGTAAATTATTAAAACACTTTTCAGTTGCAAATGTACACCCAGATATCCTTTTGTATTTGACCTAAAACTTACACATAGCGTAACTATTTAAAGCCCGGGACGCAGTGTTACCATACAAAAACACCACAGGCGGATGGACAGATGAAAAAAAACAGAGTATAGAGCCGACAGGAGATAGTAACCTGGACTGTCCGTAATCAGGAGGGTTCCAAATTATCTTTGGAAGCGCAATTATTATACAGATGATTGTATTGCGAGAGCCGTTAATGAACACGAAGTTATTTTAATCTGCTGTTATCATCTCGAAAGACACCAGATGAAATCTCTGTTATCACAAGTTTTAACAATACTTAAAGGGGCAGCACTCAATTAGAAGGCATATCAACAACAAAAGGTTCACATAAGCTAATGAATGGATCGCCGCTGTTAGAATTAGCCATTTGCCCGTGTACCAATATCTTATTAATTGAATGTTTGAGTGGTTTACTTTACGCGCAATTCATACTCTGATTACGCATGATGAACTAGAGTGAATAAACATCACACGTGTTCGAAGATAATGTCACAAGAGTAACCAAAATTCTCATCAGAAGAACTAGCTCTCATCCAATGCTTTAGATTTCGTTGATCAGTTACTTCAAGGAGCTATAGACAGACAGACAGACAGACAGACACAGACAGACAGTCAAGAATCAGAACGGAAGCATGCAGGAATTCTTTTTTTTTTATGATTTATGAGTTAAAAAATTGAATAGCTAAATGTCGTAGATTTATGTATGCTTCTTGTGATCTGTACTTGGATGGGTGACCTCCAATAAATGCAATTCTCTTTGAACATAACGGACCTAAGCCCTCAAAGTGTTGGCTGAATACGCATCAGTCCAGCAGCTGTAATACTGATTTTGTGGTTAGTTGTAAATTCAAGGGTCAACCGTTTTGATCAGATTTTTATTGCTCTGAGATTATGGAATTATCTTCCATCCACTGTTAACATAGTATATATGTATACCCACACACACACACACACACACACACACACACACACACACATATATATATATATATATATATATATATATGTCTTAATGAAAGATTTTCTTTTCATCCATTTTTTTAAGAAAACCCCTTTGTGTTTCATGTCATTCTAAAAGGAAAAATAAAAAATATCTTTCTCTGTATATTACAGAGCAATAATGGGACATTGTAGGATGAATGAAACATAAAACAATTGAAGCCCGATTGAAAAATAGTAACCCGATACTGTAAAGGATACTGGACCGTTTTTTTTTTTTCATGAAAAGTTTAGTGGAATTAAGGACGAAGTCCACAAAACTCACGTTTCCAGGAGGGCGAGGATGGTCCTCCAGAGAAAGTTTTCATCTAAGGGAAATATATTTTTCATGCTCGTGGGAATCCAGACACGTTCGACTCTCAGTGGAAACTTTAAATTGTATTAGACTTAAATTCGTAAGAGACGTCAATTTTCTTGGGGACTGTAGATCACTTTGGGGAGGAGAAACACTTAACAGGGGACTGGAAGTGGGAAGAAACACAAAGCATAAATCTGCCACTTCAAATTAAACATCTTAACTAAATTCCTGTCAAGAAACGCGATGAAGTTAATTCTAAAGAGTACGAGTGTTCTTTTAGAGAGCAATGCTTACAGTGCAACAGGATGAGGTGCACTGACGACACACCCCCCGCCCCCTAGTGAGTGCTAAGGGAATGTTGATCTAATATTACATTGCAATTACCCTCCATAATCAGATATTGAACAGACCGGGTTAAATTTACCTTGTTAAATGAAAAGTTTAAAGTAAAAAAAAAAACGCATTGGGAAATAAACATTTCCATTTCCGTCGCCTGCCTGGAAGTATATTGAATTTCAAGTATTTGGAATTCTTCTCAGACGAAACTGAGAATTTGTCCATATATTGGAACTGTCAGTGTCTTCGACGTTTATTAAAAATTTCTCGCTACTACGGTAAACTTTTCTCTGGATAGATTGGGTTAATGAAATCGGTATGTGACAAAATTCTTCTGAGGATAAAATGACTCTAATTCTCCATCTTTCCAAACCTCCTCTCTCTCTCTCATCTCTCTCTCTCTCTCGTCTCTCATCTCTCTCTCTCTTCTCTTCTCCTCTGCTCTCTCTCTCTCTCTCTCTCTTATTCTTTCCTCTCTAAAGTAGACAGTAACCTATTTACGGATGGAAACTAGAACTGAAGAGATATATACAACACATCTCATTGTGGGGACTTCTTTACATACAAGATGTGTGACACATGGAATAAACTACCACCAATTGTCAACATTAAGTGTGGAAGAGTTTAAAAGAAAGCTAAACAAAATTATTAGGATACTGTGAACCCTTAGAGATAAGTGAGCACATGATGTCTCTTCGGAAGGACTATTAAGTCTTTGAGACATACTAATCCTTGTAATCCTAGCGAGTGCCAGTGTAGCTATCCAGTACAAACAAAGCAACACATCCTCCGTGAATGTGAACTGGGACCAGCCTGCACAGATCAAGACCTTTTGAACGCCAAAGAAGCGGCCAAACAATGGATCGAGTACTGGCGCGACAAGATATGATTATGAATCCATTGTAATGCTCTTCCTCTTTATTCGTTCCTCTCTCACCATCTCTTCCCCTTTATTCTTTCCTCTCTCTCTCTCTCTCTCTCTCTCTCTCTAGCTCTTCCTTCCCTCAAGACTCTCAACTGACAATTAAAGCAGACCCGCGATCGACTGATTAATTAATTACAGGTACTAAATCTGGCGTCACAACATCTAGGTTATTGACGCCACAATAAATTAAAAAGGGAAACTAAAAAAAATAAAAAAATTCAAAAGTAGTTTCATGTGACAAATATGTAAAGTGTGTGTGTGTGTGTGTGTGTGTGATCATATCAACTCGGGGAAAGTTTAAAATCTAATTTGTACTGCAATTAGAAAAACTTATGAATAACATATTTCGTTATGATTAATACGGTTTTAGAAATTACATTTTATACGATAGGCCAGAAAGCCCCTCGGGTTTCCTTCAGTTTATCCTTAAAAAAAAAAATTACCAAACGTGACATCGCTGTGGTTCCAGGCACCAATATCTATCACGATCTTTAAGAATTTTAAATATATTCAACAGAGAGAAAGAGAGAGAGAGAGATGACGGAGAGTGAGACAGAGAGACGAGAGAGAGAGAGAAGAGAGAGAGAGAGAGAGAGAGAGAGAGAGGGAGAGAATCACCGATGTACATATAATAAATATAAAGGAATTTAAAAGCTGTAAATCGCAATTCCCCAGATTTTCTGCCGTGTTAAGAGAGCAACCGTTTTAAAGTCTGGATATCTTCCAGAGCTGCAACTGCCGTCTTTTCTGAGCTTGTTCTCTCAAAATGGGCCTCCCTCCCTCCGACCTTTCACGAGACGTCGACCCTCCTCCTGTCGTGGTCCATTAAGTTTCAACGAATCCCTTTTTGTTGTGACGTTCTCGCGAAGGAAAACCTAGAAAGGTTTTCTTCAGTTGGCAAAATGTTTTGCCTTTTTCGCTCGCCGGATTATCCTTAGATTTCTTCTGTTGCACTTTTTGTTTTATCAGATTTTTTGTACAAACTTGCAATATTTAGCATCATGACCATAATATTAACTCCCCGTCTCAAAATGAATTAGCAGATAAATAAATCAAAGAACATGAAAAAATACAGCCCCCCAAAAACGATAAAATTTCTTTATTCGTTTTCACTTTCATTTCGTTTGCTTGGCAAAGCTTCGAAACTAATAAGGACAGCTTAGCATAATGACACTTGCTCTTCAATTTTCTCTGGGGGAAAAGGAAGTTCAGAATAGCTCAGTTTGAGGGAGAGAAAGAGAGTACACTTCCCCAGGTAAATATACAATGGAAAAGTTAATCTCTATCCCTGTCTATATTTACAAAGGGAAAATTCTAGCAACGCGTACACTTCGAATTACTTTTACCAAAACCCACCAGGTGTCAAGGGAATCGAATGATAAGGACCAAAACTGAAAGAGAGAACAGACCTTCGTTCTAGTGCAATAAAGCCACTGCAAATATATACAGACCATACAGACAATGACTTGCGGATTTGCGCTCCACTCGCTGGGCGTGGAGAAGATGAAATTCCTTTCTTACTCATATGGGAACACTCCATTCCTCACTCAAGAAACGACACAGCAGCACGCAGAGAGAGAGAGAGAGAGAGAGAGAGAGAGAGAGAGAGAGAGAGTGCCTGACACTTTCTCGGCGTAGTGTAATTTTTCATTCAGGAAAACTCCCCTATTTTATCTTTCATGCCCAAAATTTTTGGTTAACTTTAACAAATATGTTTCTCCTTCGACAGAGAGAGAGAGAGAGAGAGAGAGAGAGAGAGAGAGAGAGAGAGAGAGAGAGAGGGTAATATTCCATTCAGGAAAATGCGAATATGCCGATCAAATTCCCTTCCTTTATCTTTCCGGACCCAAAATTTTCGGTTGGTTAACTGTAAGGTAAAATGTTTTTACTTCGCTTTCCACAGGAGTAGCGGAACTGATCCGGTTACGAAGGGTCAAAAAATACATATACTTCTATTGTTTCTCAGCTTTGACTTTGGAGTTTATATTTCCACTTGCAAGCCAAAGTGAAACATAACTTTTATGTTTGCAGATTGAATATTACAATATCCATAGCTTGCTCATACATACGCACATAAAAGAGAAGTCTCGGTAAATGAAATATCATTATTTTTCAACTGGATCCTTTCCAGACTTTTATAGGATATTATCCTATTTGTCTCCCCAGTTCCAACTTGGCGACATATTTGTTTTTTCTTGCATGCACAAAAGTAGAACTTCATCTCAATTAATATCTGAAGAAATAACGTGAACTAACGATTGTTTTATTTTAACGTCAGGTGATTGCCTTAACAAAATCTAAACTATTAATAGTGTACAGAAGTTTATACATACATATATACATGGATGCTAAGAAAGTACAGGTTGAAATATTTTAGTTCATAGAGGCATTCCAAGACAAGTGACAAGCCTTCTTTCATATTACAACTATCTTCATTACACCCTTATTAGTTCAAAATCACATTATTTTCATGGTCCTATTAAAAGTGATGTATGGTTCTATCAAAAAGTTTACCCAAATCTCATGTTAAGAAAAACAGCGACAGAGAGCGGAGAGGGGGGGAGGGGGGGGGGGGGGGGGGGGGGGAGGTATTCGTTGAAAGGTCCCCTACGATTGATGAACTTTTTCTAAGTACAGTCAAAATGTCATGAAAAATTTTTTATGCATGTTAAAATAGGTTAGATGGCGAGGTCCCTTAACTAAAATTAAAAGTAATCCGAGTTTTCTAATGATTCACATTCTTCCAGTAGAGTATAAGATATAGTTGACTTTAAATACCTCTGCAACTATCTTGCGGAATATGAGAACATGACGTTTCATGCTTCGCCAGACACTAAAATATAGCATACAATTACATTTTGGATTGCGCAAGGCATTAGTTTTCTATTGATGAGATTTATGTCACATTTTTTCCTGTAAATCCTTAGAAAAAACCGAATACATCCAATGAATAACAGGTAATATCAAATAAATTCAGTGCACAATGCATAAAGATTTTGTCCCTCTAATTTTTAATAAATACCCATTATTTATAATAGGAAGTCAAGTTGGTCAAAAAATTTTATTCTACCATTAAGTGGAAAGCTTTCGTTTCAATTCCTCATTCCCTGATAAGAGAGAAAGACTTGAGTATTTGTATGGATTTTCATCAAACCGTACGATCCTTGTATTTCGTAAACCCAGCGATTAGTGTTCTGGTTGAGAACAGGCTATGACCAGGAGGTTCATTGTGAATGACTGAACGCGTTGTCGGTTCTTTTGTCACTAAGTTACAGTTGTTTTTTTTTTTCTTTTTTTAGAAATCGAAATTGTAGTTGTGCTACAACCGGTTCTTTAAGCAATGTTGCTGCGATGATTATTATGTATTTGCGATGGTAACTGTTTGAGAAGAAAATGAAAAAAAGTAATTACTAATTTATTGTTTGGTTTCACCGGAGATCTTCCTCTTTTTCTAAAATAAAAATGTATAGTTTGGTTAATTAAACGAGTAATATCACCAGCAAGAATTTCCACCAGTTGACATTATCTATTTTGAGTAATATTAAATGAGGATTAATACTTACTGATCAAGTATAGACAGTAACGTTTTTAATTGCTACGTTTTGTTTTTAAAATATAAAGTAATTTCCTTTTTCAAAGTATTATGGATTTAAAAAAAGCTAGTGTTTTATAATGCAAATTGAGGTAATTAGTGGTCGATCAGTTAATGCATGAACAGCGATCAATGCCCAATTGGTGATTTCAACAAATGGAATATATACACCTGTGTATATCTATTCAGGCACATAACAACAGCCGTGTGTATCCCAACACAGATTGACTCTTTCACAACACACACACAAACGCATATATACTATTTTTTAGACTAAAAAAAATCATTAACTTTGCAGTAAAGCCTATTTGCATCTGAAATCTTTTAAACAAACATATTAAAAGTCTTCACCTTTATGATTATTAGCTTCTAATCTGCTCAGTTGACCGAAGTGCTGACTTTCGTGAATAAAAACGCCGTTTGCACAGTATATGACTCCTCATATTTAGGACATTTTTTGCATAAACTGTTGACGATTTTGTTTATGAGAACAGATGACCTTTTAACTGGCGATGAAAAGCAGAAAGTTTCACCGAAAAAACATTTCCCACTTAATATCCATTCATGCTTTTTAATATCTTTTCTCATCTCTGCCGGTTCAGCTCTCATTTATATTCATTACATCCGTTCTCTTTTAAGCGCAGTTTATTTACCAACTCAAAAAGCTTTTACTGCTTTTTATACCAAGAAGAACGTATTTCATCTATTCTAAAAATTTATTTATATATCGTGAGCACACACATGATGTATATATTATTATATATGTATATATATATATTTATATATAGTATTATATATATAATATTATATCTATATATAATATATATATATAGACAAAAACTAAGAACTCTCAGTAAAAGTAATTTTGGAGGAAAACTATGAAGGACTTCAAATGCCTACATCAAATTACCTTACTTTGGGCATAGTAGCTAGATACTCCGAATAAAAGTTACAAGGAATGTTTGTTTAAACGCAGTTGTCCTCAACTAGGTTTCCATTTGTTTGAACAAATTCACTGTTGGATCACTTCAGGAGGAGGAACCTGCTCTTCCTGTTGACCCCTTGGAGGAGTTGACCCTGGTTCTGGTGTGTTTTGTTTGGTTTACTTGTTCCCCAGTGTGGTCTGCGATGCGAGGGAACCAGATTTCGTTGGTTCGGTCGCAACTTTAGAATATCAGGAATTCATCAAGTGCTATTAACGATTGATATTTTGATTGACAATGTATTAATAACATTGCCATATTGTGTAAAGTTAACTATATTTTAATTCAACTAGACCACTATTACCATTCTGTGTAAAGTTAAGTTTATCTTAATTTAACTAGACCACTAAGCTGATTATCAGCTCTCCTAGGGCTGGCCCGAAGGATTAGATATTTTTACGTAGCTAGGAACCAACTGGTAATCTTGCAACGGGACCTAAAGCTTATTGTGGGATCCGAAACACATTACATCGAGAAACAAATTCCTCTGATTCCACGTTGGCAGAGCGGGAATCAAACTCGGGTCTGCCGAATCTTGTAGCATTATTAAGAATTTTCATGTGCTGGATTGGGATTCCATTAAAAAAAAAATAACCGCAAAATCTTCTTGTCCTTAGAACGACTGAGATAATCTATAATATGAATTTTTAATAAAAATATGAAAATTTTAACTAGATGATTAACTTTGATGTATTTATGAACTCATGAACAGGTACGTCATGAAAGTACACGTACACATTAACAAACATAAGCACATTTACACACACACATGTGTGTATGTTTACACACATGTAAGTGGGTGCGTATATTATTTCCCAGGTATGTAGGCGCTAATTACTCATGTCATCTCGTTTTCTTTATTTTTGTTCTTCAGCTGTTGATTCTTGTTGGTATTTCAGAAGCCTTCGTTTCCTGGAGAATATTGTTCACTTACTTAATTAGCAATTAACTCTGAAAGGACTTGTTTACCCCACTCCCAGTGCTCTGCTTGCTCTGCGGCAGAGTAAACACGACGCCGTGAGCACATCCTTGTTCATAAGAGTAAGTAATTCCATTAGTTAAGCAAATTACCCTCGTGTGTGTTGCTCGTCGTTGTCTTCACACTGTTATACTGTCGCAATTTTGGCACAATAACGATAACCGGAATAACGACGTCTCGGGGAATTAGCCTGTAAATATGGGACTCTCATTATCTCAAGGACCGCTTGCTACTACATTCACTCTTTTCATATTTCATCGCACTGATATTTTACCTATATTCTGGTCGGAATTGAATTCGTTAATCGACCTCAAGATTTTCAAGTTAATAGCTAACATATATCAAACATCAAAAGTTTATAAAGAAAGAGTCCGTTTGCCGTTCTCACGGTATTATAAAAACTGGTATTTACTATGTATTGCACTTCTTTATTGTTCACGATCTAGAGAGAGGAGAAAGCTTCCAAGGAATAGAATAACGGTATGAAAATGAGAAACGGAAAGGGAATAAAAAAATCATAAAAGATTAAGGAATATTAATAGATACGAAAGGACAGACGCACACGCACTGTACTCTCAACAAGAAAAATGAAGATACAGTTTTCATTAGCTTTCGTTCATTGAATTTCCCATTTTGTTTTTACTGAAAAGACATAACATTGTTAAATTTACTCTAGAATATGAAAATACACAGCAAATTATATCATATAAGTAAAAACTGCAAAACAAAACCGTTGAGATACTTAAAACACGATATATGTCCGATGTAATTGGAATTTCTCAGATGGATTCGTTCATAGAGATATGGTATATAGAATGTCAATTTCTGATTGTAGTACTATGTATGACGACGACAATATTTACTTGTTTTGCTTCATGAACGGGGATATTATTGCATCATCGTAAGTGGTGAATGCAATTATTTTAGTTTCTACAATCTCATGTTTGTATTCCAAAGCGATTAAAGTTAGCTGACGTCAATGGCAGTCAATAATGCCACGGCTAAGGTAGGTTGAGCAAATCTAGTTGCATCCGAGAAAGAGCGTTTTCTATGATGTGAGGAGGAGCCCTAGAACTTCGCGCGGAAAGCGCAAGTCACTGGATACTGGCTAACGTAACGGATTTCACACTTTGATTACTTTGACGTTGACATGGATCGAATGCTAGATGCTGTTTACAAAGCTACTGTCTTTAAACATAAATCTTTATCAAGGTTAAAGTAGCATGTCGCTCAAAGATTTTCTGCTATATGATCCCTTACAAAGCAAGTTCATAGTAGCCTACAGCCCTACACGACTGCATTTCTTTGCCGCGAGGCTGAAAGATCTCTCAACACATCAGTACTTTTTGCACGATATAAAACTAAATGTTTGTGCAATACATATTGAGTTATTTGTGGTAATAAATATTTTTACTTAACACAGCTTTTTTCGTGAATGATTTGTGGATGAAACCCGATTTTCAAAAGTAAAGACTATTTCAAGAGAGCAAGAATGACCGCAGCCTGTGTCTAAAATTTTCCACGTCTTTTTACAATCTTTGAATGCTACGGCAACTGTCGAATGATATCAAGATTAAGGTATGAATAGAGAGTTAACCTGAATATTATGATCCTTCAAATTTCATCTAGCATAGTGCAGCACGATCTTGGCAGTCATATCATATCGTGCAAGCTTAGGCCTATCGATAGAGATACTTAATGCATTGTATTTTCTTCTGCCTTTCCCCCGTCACAAGTCCTGTCACCAATACTATAATTCTCTCTCTCTATCTCTCTCTCTCTCTCTCTCTCTCTCTCTCTTCTCTCTCTCTCTCCACTTCTAATATCATACTTTAAAAAAATATATATTTACAACTCAATCTCCCCCTAAGAAAATATAATGAAATTAAGTAGTTGTAAATAGGCCTAAGCTTTCACGTAAGATTTTGCTCTCTCTCTCTCTCTCTCTCTCTCTCTCTCTCTCTCTCTCTCTCTCTCTCTCTCTCTCCCCACTATTGAAACACATTTGAAAAAAATATTTGCACTCAATCTCTCAAGGTAAATGTAATGAATTAAGTATCTCTATAGATAGGCCTATGCTCTCTCTCTCTCTCTCGTCTCTCTCTCTCTCTCTCTCTCTTCCAACTTTTGAAACATTTGAAAAAATATTATCACTTAATCTCTCAAAGTAAATATAATGAATTAAGTATCTCTTTCGATAGGCCTATGCTTGCGCTCTCTCTCTCTCTCTCTCTCTCTCTCTCTCTCTCTCTCTCTCTCTCTCTCTATCGTCATATTTCATTCTTTACTATATTGTTCCTTACGATTTCGACAAGTACTGCCCAAATTTTAAAACCGTTTCTCTCATTGTTTAAGATCCGTCCTTAATTAAGTATGAATTTTACGTCAGTTTAGTGTCAAACATTACTAATGAATAAGGTTTCACAGTAGGTTTTAAAAAAGAATGATCGACATTCTACCCTGAACTGACGTTTACCAAACCAACATTAACGAATAATAAAGAAAATATAATGAAATTAAGTAGTTGTAAATAGGCCTAAGCTTTCACGTAAGATTTTGCTCTCTCTCTCTCTCTCTCTCTCTCTCTCTCTCTCTCTCTCTCTCTCTCTCTCTCTCTCTCTCTCCCCACTATTGAAACACATTTGAAAAAAATATTTGCACTCAATCTCTCAAGGTAAATGTAATGAATTAAGTATCTCTATAGATAGGCCTATGCTCTCTCTCTCTCTCTCCTCTCTCTCTCATCTCTATCTCTCTCTCTCTCTCTCTCTCTCTTCCAACTTTTGAAACATTTGAAAAAATATTATCACTTAATCTCTCAAAGTAAATATATTGAATTAAGTATCTCTTTCGATAGGCCTATGCTTGCGCTCTCTCTCTCTCTCTCTCTCTCTCTATCTCTCTCTCTCTCTCTCTTCTCTCTCTCTCTCTCTATCGTCATATTTCATTCTTTACTATATTGTTCCTTACGATTTCGACAAGTACTGCCCAAATTTTAAAACCGTTTCTCTCATTGTTTAAGATCCGTCCTTAATTAAGTATGAATTTTACGTCAGTTTAGTGTCAAACATTACTAATGAATAAGGTTTCACAGTAGGTTTTAAAAAAGAAATGATCGACATTCTACCCTGAACTGACGTTTACCAAACCAACATTAACGAATAATATAGAGCCTGTTTCTACATTCAAGTATAAATGATTATAGGACCTTTACAGAATCTTTATGGTGTTAAGTTAATGGAAATCTATAAAGCAACAAACGCTATGATTTTGAAGCTCCGCCCCCTTTCAAGAGTTCCCAGTTGTGACATTATTGAACAATATATGTCCGAAGATTTAAAAAAACTGTATCTTAACATTCCATTCCTTGCCGATGTACACTCAGCAAGAATAATGAAGATAGTTTTTTTTAATCTTCGGACACACGTATATTGCTCAATATTGCGACATCTGGCAATTTTAGAAAGGGGAGGAGCTTCAGTCTTTTTGTGTTTGTTTGTTGCTTGACCTTCTATAACTATCAAATTTCAATCATATTCTACGATTCTGAAATCATTGACACTTATATGCAGTAGTAAGCTTTACATCATTCGTTCAAGTTGTAATTTGCAGCGACAGTTCTGAGCAAAATGAACATTTTTCGACATAACCTACCAACTATCCTTACACGAATGAATTTATGCCACCACAATGAACGGAATGCCTGTATAATAAGAAACGCGATCTTCCATAATGAAATCAAGAGTTAAATTGAGCAATGTCCAACAAAAAACGTTGTGAACAATATAGGAACGAATGCAATGTTAAGCAGAGAGAGAGAGAGATCGAGAGAGTTTGCTGTTGTGTAAGCCTAGGCCTATTTGCAGAGCTTACTTGGTTCATTATTTTTTTCTTTTAGAGGTTGAGTGATACTATATTTGTATAGTATGTTTTAGCAATGGAGAATGAGAGAGAGAGAGAGAGAGAGAGAGAGAGAGAGAGAGAGAGAGAGAGAGAGAGAGCAACTATGGTGTTGGTGGTGGACTTGTGAAGCGAAGATGGGTGGAGATAGATGGGTCGGTGCACAGATTCCTGGGATAGTGGGTAGACAGGGTAGCCTAGATCGCGCTAACATACTGCATACGTCTTGAGTTGATTCGATACATACATTAACAAAGATACCTAAAACAAGGTTAAGAAATTTAACCGAAGCTGCTGTCGCTCTACTTTCTTTATAGTCTCTATATATTTACTTTTAAAAATATATTTCATCGACAAACATTCAGGAAAAATCTGTGTAATGTAAATATATGTTACCCCCAAAAATCTTGATCGACTCCACAGGCAGTAAGAGTTTCATATCCCGAAAACACACACACACACCAGAAATAAATGAATGTATTAAGATATCTTGAGCTTCTCTGAAAGCAACTCAACCTTATTAACCGTACAGGGTAAATCCGAATTGTTTGGAGTGGGAGTGGTCAGTAATTTTTCAAGTTGATAGACCACAGTAACCATGGTTACAATTTTTTTTTTTTTTTTTTTTTTTTTGTCTGCAGCTTTGTAAGTAACCAGCTATCCCTACGATTCCAGATAGAAAGACTTAAATAAGAAATAAACTGGAAATGACTGGGATTTAGAGGTAATTCTATCGAAAAGTATCCATTCCTATAGCAAAGACCAAGATCTATTCTCACACTGATTTTCTTAAATACTTGAGTTCTTTTAATTCATAAGTCGTCTTCATGATATACACTTACCAAGAAAACATGTAGAACTGTAATCAACGTTCTCTATCTTCCTTTTCCATGAAGCGACAACCTTGATCACAAGTTGTAGGCCTAGGGACTTAGGATAATTGTTGTTTAACATTTTGGGCATATTTTAAGGTTAGCATGATACCCATATTTTGTAGGAGCAATACAGCAATACATTTATATATTACATATAAAATATATATTATTATATAGTATATATAATATATATATGTCGATTTATATATACAAATATTATATATAATATATATATATATATATATATATATATTATTATATATAAATATATATATATATATAAATTATATTTATATATTATATATATATATATATATTAGATAAAATATTATATAGATATATATCTATAATATATAA
Organism: Macrobrachium nipponense; assembly: GCF_015104395.2. Classification (NCBI taxonomy): domain Eukaryota; kingdom Metazoa; phylum Arthropoda; class Malacostraca; order Decapoda; family Palaemonidae; genus Macrobrachium; species Macrobrachium nipponense. The sequence goes on along the minus strand of NC_061090.1, from coordinate 3,469,243 downwards.
ATATATATTTTATATATAGATATATATAATAATATTAGTATATATATTTATATATTATAAATTATATATAAATATATATATAGGATCAAATATATATTTCTATAAAATATATATATATATACTATCTATACATATCTCTATATCTATATATTATCAATTATAAATATATATCTCTAATATAGATATATATATAACTTATATATATATAATATAATATATATTTATATATATATAATATATAGTATATATATATATATATATATATATATATATATATAATAGAATATATTTTATATATATATATAGATATATGTATAATATATATATATATATATAATATATAATATAAATGAAATATATATATCAATATATATATATATATATATATATATATGATATCTAAATATATATTATATATATATTAATAAATAATAAATATATATATATATATATATTATGATAGATATATATATATATATATATAGATATCTAAGTAGTAAATATAATTTATATATATATATTATATATAAAAAATTAATTATAATCACTATATATAGATATATATATATATATATTCTATAAAAATATTAGTATATATCAACATATATATATATATATATATATATATATATATAAATATATATATAATATATTATAAATATACTATATATAATATATATAATATATATATATATATATAATATATATATCTATATATATATATAATATATATATATATATATATATAAATATATATTTATATAATATATATATATATATATATAAATATATATATATATATTATAATATATAAAATATTAATATATACATATATATACAGAGATTATATATATATATATATAAAATATGTATAGATATATATATTATAAAATATAAATATATATATATATATATATATATATATATATACTATATATATATATAAATATATATTATATATATATTATATAAAACATTGATACGTTGAGCTTAGGAAAAATTTGCGGAAAAAATAAAAGTTACCCCTTTATTGTGCACAAAACATTTCAGATATATGATAATTCAAAATTACTGAAAATATACTTAATAAACAAAGGTAGCACGACCAAGTTTCGCTTAGATAAAGCACGTCATGAATAAATAGAAACATAAACAGCCATAAACAGAAGAGTAAACTTCAAAAATTATCTGTAGTTATTACTGCAAAAGGATGGTTTTATAACTGATATAAAAGTTTCATTTCAGATAGATGAATATATATACACACATATACACTCTCACACACCTAAACACTCAGTAACGGGTGTATGATCCCCTGTTATCTATAACCGTATCTAATCTACTAGGGACTGATTTGACCAAGGCATCGCAATAGTCAGGGCCATTTCTTGTTGGTCTTAAGGATTCCCAGACTGATAAACAGTGACTGATCAAGGCCTCCTTTGATCGAGCATTTGCTCCATCGTATCTCCTGGACATCATTCCCCAAAGATTTTCGATAGGATTTAAATCCGGGGACTTGGCTGGCCAGTCTAACCGAATTATTCGTGGATGTTCCCTGAACCATTCCTGAACAATTTTGGCATTGTGGATAGCAGAGTTATCCATTGCTATATAAATAGGTAACGGTTCAGGAAGCAGTAGTTGTCGGACAGATGGGAGAACCTCGTCAAGAATTTCGATGTATTCAAGGCTGTTAAGTCGTTCTCGTACAGGAACCAACTCTCCTGGGCCACTTCGGGCCATCCAGCCCCATAAAGCAACGGACATTCTGCCACTTCGGCGGGAACGATGGATGTGGCGTTCCTCGAACCTATAAATTAGAGGAAGAGGAAAATTGTTAAAAATAGGTATATATAGGCTTATCAAAGTCTTAGCTATTAGTAGAACGGGATTTATAAAGGACCTTTTATTAACCTAGGTGAGGACCAGAGTGGTAGGATTTATAGTTCAAGCAACATCAGCCTATGGAGGTTGAAGCGATAATCAACGATGACATGGTTGTAGCGGATGTAAATGATAATCTAGCTATGGGATTGCCAACTTGCCGCCCTTATCTGTTAAATATGGTGGCCAATAACTTATAAATAATTATGTTTAAAATACTCGAGGGCTTACCGCTTTGGATATTTTCAGTATCACTTAAACATGAGTCTAAGAAATAGTTTATACTTTGTAAGAAAATAAGCATAATCCCTGATCAGTTTTTTCCTATGACAAACAACATACTGAAAATATTTGTTCAAAACTGTCACTTAGGAGCACTCAGTGGCAGGCAGTTTTTAAAAGTTACTAAATATTTCATATACCTTCCTAAAGATTTAGTTTCATTAAGTTAGGCCTAGGCATATACAGGCCAACTGAGTCGACTCTAAAGAACGAAGTTATGTGTTAATTACCTTGTATTATCAGGTCGCCAACAATGAAGCTGGCCATGGTCGTCACTGCAAAATGTTTTTTCGTCGCACCAGATGACAGTATCCCAGAAGTCCATACCCATCGCAGAGTATTGCAATGCAAACCCCAATCTTTGCTCCTTGTGAGCTTCTGTCAGAAGTGGCTTCGTCGCTGGTATTCTGTGATGTAACCCGCTTGCATGTAACCTCTGTCTTATAGTTTGGGGCGTAATCATTAGTCGAGTTTGTCTTTTGATGGCAACGGCGTTTGTTAGTGGTTGTTCTAATGCGACGGAGGTGATTAGCTTGTCTTCTGACTCGGTTGTTAAACGAGAGCGACCGCATCTAGGATGATTCGCTTTACTTCCTTCCTCTCTTTCTCGTCTCAGCCATCGGTGCACGACTACCCTACTTACATTAAGTCTGCGGGATATGTCTGCAGGCTTCATATTTGCTCTGTTATCAAGTTCCGTGTTAATAGTGAAGTTTTTTTTCTCGGCTGCAGATCCATGGCAACGTCAAGAAACATCCAGTGACTTGTGTTTTCCCGCCGAAGTTCTCGGGCTGCTCCTCACATCATAGAGAACGCTCTTGCAGATATAAATAGATTTGGTCAACCTACCCTAGCTGTCACAACATTGGCTGCCATTAATTCCAGCTAACTTTTAACACGTGAAATAAAAATATGAATGTGTAAAAATTAATGAAATTATCATTACCTCATATAACGATGAAATAATAATTATGTTCATAACGGAAAACGAGTAAATACTGCCGTTGTGATAAACAGTACTACACCGAGATATTCGCACACTATTTTTTAGATCTCTATGAACGAAGTTATCTGAGAAATTCTGATTACTTCGGACATGCATGGTGTTTTTAAGTATCTGAACGTTTTTGTTTTGCAGATTTAACATGTATGATATAATTTGCATTGTATTTTCATATTCTAGAGTAAATTTACCGAGATTTATGTGTTTTCTGTAAGAAAAAAATTAAAATTCGATGAACGAAATCTAATGAAAACTGTATCTTAACTTTACTTGCCGAGTGTACATATTAATAAATACATATACGTAAAGTATGTACGAGTACATGATGCATTTAAAAATAATATGGCGTATATCAAGGATAAAAATTGTCTCTTAAAATCAATCAAAAGCCTAGAGAGAGAGAGAGAGGAGAGAGACGAGAGAGAGAGAAGAGAGAGGAGCGAGAGAGAGAGAGAGAGAGAGAGAGAGAGAGTGAGGAATTCATCACAAACTTCGACTGGGTTTCCAATAGAGAAAAGACTGCCTTTAGAAAATGACGCTGGAATATTTACCAGTCCAAGCTTCAGAACCTTCATTCTCCTCAAAGGTACATTTATTTTCTTTATCATCACTTACGAACACATTCAAATATTGTAGACCCTAGCAACTCGGCACCTTGGCACTCTATACGTAAAGTAAGAAATGTTTGCATGATGTATGAATGTCATATTTTCACATTCAGGAAAAGACCAGGCAGGGAAGGAACCCTTCCATGTAAATTGCAATCATGAAATATGAAAGGGGTGTGAATGTTGCTTCCTCCTATTTGGGCTTTTGGACACCAAAGAACGTAATACTAGAACTGTTCTTCTACTTGGAACCCAACCTTAAACAAAATCAGTATTAAATGCTGTCTAACCTCAAATGGAAGTTGGAAGAATGGACAGAAAATTTTCATAAATTATAAATTCATTTAAATAAAAAGTAATTAAACTTCACAATAAGGTAAGTTCAAAATAGAGCGAATGAATCAGCAGTCTCGATGGTTCCCTTTGTAAAGAGGAAGTAGTTTGTTTACATTTGTCTGCCTGGGCAAATTTGAGAAATTAAAAACCTTAAGACGAAAATCAGTGTAAATATTCACGTGAGTGTTTAATCACAGCGAGAAAATACAAACATTGATAAAAAGATGAGTACACAATAAACATTTGTTTAAGTAATTGTTTTTTTGTATGGCGTTTTTACGTTGCATGGAACCAGTGGTTATTCAGCAACGGGACCAACGGCTTTACATGGCTTCCGAACCACGTCGAGAGTGAACTTCCATCACCAGAAATACACATCTCTAACCCCTAAGTGGAATGCCCGAGAATCGAACTCGCGACCATCGAGGTGGCAAGCCAAGACCATACCGATCACGCCATTGAGGCGCATTTGGTTAAGTAAAGGGTGCCTCGACCTTCTTTTATATTACTTGACATTTAACGGTATGGATACCCTGGTTTTAATATGAAATGACAAGGACATCATTCCCTTTTGCTCTTTCATGAATTGAAACAAAACAGTAATGGGTTATATTTCCTTTACTATTTAATATTGAGTTGTCTTGTTTGTTGTTAATGAGCGAAAATACTATATAGAGCATATAACCGTATTAGTCAGATCCTAAACCATAAAATGTTACCGATATTAGTGAACTTTGGAGAATCACCTTTATTTATATATGCTTATACGAAACGTTATAGTTACTATGAGAAATCGTTAACTTATCCTAATTTACATTTTAGTCTAAATTTCAGGCCCCATTTATTTCATATATGCTGGCGCATGACCTGATTATTAGTCACGAGATACTTCAAAATTATAAATTGATAAAAAAAATAAACTGCACATAGCTAATCAAGATAAGTCTCCTCCAACATTTTTTTTAAGGTTATTTGTGGGTGAGACAGTAATGAGCTTCTCTAAATGAGGGATAATGACGCTGAAGCCGGAAGGGACTGATAATTATAATCATCACCACGAAATTGTCTCATCCTTTTGTGCCGCCTCCCGCTCTATGCTGACGATTATAAGACCAGACTCCCTAGAAGCTTTTATATAGCCTAGACCAGCAGCAATTAAGAACAAGAGCCGCAAGGGTTAAGCAATTACCCTTTGGCACAAGTAATTCAGACGGATACGTGAATTCGATATGATGGGATATTTGTAACACAATATTTGATAGTTTAAAAAAATCCCGGGTGAAAAAAAACTTTATATATATATATATATATATAATATATATATATATATTATTGATATTATATATATATATATATATATATATATATATATATATATAATTAATATATGTATATATATATATAATATATCTTATATATATATAATATATATTATATATTTTATATATTTATATATATTTATGATATATGTATACATATAATATATATATATATATATATTATATATATATCTATATATATATATATAATATATATATATATATATATATATATATATATATATAATATACAGTATTATTATATTCATAAAGATATATATATATATATATATATAATATATATTATAATATATATATATATATATATCTAAAGAGAGAGAGAGAGAGAGAGAGAGAGAGACTACATGTCTTAATATCCAATTCGCTCGACCTCGGAAATATTATATTTTCATATAAGTTAACCGACGAGGAATTTTTTATTGATGATATTTTCGTTCTCTCGTGGGTTCGAACCGCCGCACAGAGGAAAAATCAGGACTGCAGTGACGTCTGGTCGGTTAGGGCGTCACTGCAGTCCTGATTCTCCTCTATGCGGTGGTTCGAATCGACGAAAGGACGAAAATTATCAACTAAAAAATTACCCTTCGTTGAACACATAAGAAAATATATTATTTCAAAGATAGAGTGAATTGGATATTAAAGGACATTTATAGCTTAATGCTTGTATATAAATCACGGTGACGCGATAAAAATTCATATATAGTATTAGGTTCTTTTAAAGAATGTGTTTATTTTATCCTCAATGTTAAAATTTACTTACAATTAGCTTTACCAGTTTTTTAGAATTTACTGTTATCCATTAGTAAGATGGGGCGATTTTAATGGATAACAGTAAAATTCTAAAAAACTGGTAAAACTAATTGGTATATCCATATTATATATATATATATATATATATAGATATATATATATATATATATATATATATATATATATATATACACACACACACACACACACACACATATGTATATATATATATATATATATATATATATATATATATATATATATATATATATATATATATATATATATATATATATATATATATATATATATATATATGTATGATATATATATATATATATGTATATATATATATATATATATATATATATATAAAATATATATGTGTGTGTGTGTAAATATAGTACATACAAATATATACATACACACAAACATATAGTATACATATTCTTTTATAATATTTGCATTGAAAATTCGAAATTTATGTTATTTCTGAATATTACATTTTCTCTATAAAAGTCAGGTTGTTAATTTGCGTGTTTCTCAAATCGTCGAATCGTATGAAATCTGGGAACGGTTTCTTTAAATCGTTCTTGGGAAATTTATTTTTATATATGACCCCTGCGAGAAAAAATATCTATATTTCATTGTCTAAATACAAAAGCAGAGAACAAAACTTGTGTTTCTGCATCATTGGATAGAAAGCTATTACCCTCAACTCTTCCAAAGTCTGCAGAGATAAGTTGGATTTAATCAAGTGGAAGAGATATTACCTCGATACTTAATTTCTCCTCTATTGCCATTTCACTTAAAAAGCTCCTGTGTTCAAAACTAATTTCTGTCTTACTCAGTAAAGGTTTGGAAATCATCTTATACTGACGTGGTACTTTTCGTTTTACTGATGATTTGAAAGTAAATACAGTCAAATCCAGTGCTCTTTGATATGCGGATTCTTGCTTCATGCAGCAGTTTTCATTTGCTAATAATTGAGTAAGATGGGGCAGGTGGATTATACGTTTCCAAGCTCTTCTTCCAACTGAACTTGCAAATAATGCGTTACTTGCGTATTTAGATGATAATTCCGTCTTGCGTATTTTATATCTGTGTTTCCTGTGTTAGGGCTCTTAACCGGCCCCTACACAATCAATGATATTAATGTCAATCATATTGACTAAATACTCGGGGTCTTTAATCATTTGCCCTCACACTGCTCAATAATATTGACAATAATCGTCACTTCTCTCTCGGCCTTCACAGCGGCAACATGCTCTCTGATGAGGATTTAGTTTACATATCCGTAAGTCTATTATTTTGTAAGGAGAAAACAAATAACAAGAAGTGGATGAAAGAATGGTTCAAAACGAGACATTGATATAAATATGAAAACCTCTTGGATGAATTGATATTCAGTGAGCGATCAGACTTTAGACATTTTCTTCGCTTACATGGACTAGCGGTTGGTGAACTGTTGAATTTAGCGAAACCCTTAATAGAAAATAGACACATTAAATTTTGAGAAAGAGTATTCCAGTAAATCAAAGAATGTCGATAACTCTTCTCTGCTTGGCTACTGGCAGTGCATTTGAAGACTTGAAATTTCCAAGTGCAATGTCGCCTCATTGAACCAGCGAGATAGTTATGGAGAAATACTATGCCTTTATATGCCGTCTCAAAGTTTATATAAAGATGAGAAAAACATTAATATTATCTCTTTGATTACTTTACTAGACAACGATTACATAATGGACTGAAAAAATATAATCTAAAAAGGTACCTGTTGGTTTACTACCCAATAATCCCACTATTGAAAAGAAATACACGTAGAAAAACACTTTATTAACAATATTTATATCACTGAAATAAAGAACAAAACGTGAAAGGTCTCTTTCATGTGAACTACTCTGAACAGGAACGAATTGTACTTCTGAGGAAGCAGGCGTCTTGTGAGTTAGTTTTAGTGTCAATCTCACCCTCACACTACACAATAATTAAACAAGTCAATTATAATGACGAGGTTTCAATATCACTGACGACCCTTCAAACATGACCTCAGACTAGCAATGTTACTGACAATAATGGGAGGATTGTCAATAAAACTGACTAGTGTAGGGTGGCCTATATATACACGATACTTGAGCAAGTATGGTTTTGGCGATCAGTGTCGAGGTATGGTATCGGAACTCGCAAATATTCAGGTCACTCGTATCTGCCCAGGAAGCGTAGGTGGTTCAGCGTTTCTGTCTACAAGAGCAACTTCCGAGAACAGCTTCGGTACCATGCTTCGAAACCATTCTTGGCCTAGTATCGTGCATAAGAGCAATTAGGGTGGTGCCGTATTTCAAGAAACTCTAAGATAACTCGAATGAAGTATTTTAATAATGCCAGTGGAACAGGACACTACCTTTACCATACAAATGTGAGTGACTGAGTCCTTTACCAGCACCAATGGGCAATTACGTAACTTCATTTCTAACGGCCGGTGTACTACGATTTTTACCCAAAAAGAAAGCGAGAGAGATTAAGGGATCGCTAGACCTTGGCACCTTTTTTCAGATGTAACTTACGCTTACGGCAAAACAAGGAATCGATGTCAGCCTAAAGTTGGTTCTTCATCGCTTAGACGTACACTGGGTTGTGAACTTGATTTCACGTCGCTTTTTATGGTATCATTTCGTTTTCGTTAATGGGTTAATCACTCTACATTTTCCGTCATTCCACACAGAGAGAGAGAGAGAGAGACGAGGAGAGAGAGAGAGAGAGATATACAATGTTACCGTCAAACAATAAACACAATTAATCACGAGAAACAATACCATGATTAAACTCGAAATCTGTCAAACTGAGCGATAAAAAAATCATTGTCCTTCGATACTCCCTTGTCTATTAATATCTTACTATAATGGGCGTTATGTCTGTCCGTCTGTCTGCCATTCAATCACGGCCAAACGGCTGGTCTGATGGGTATGAAACTTGACAGGGTTATAGTGGGGAACTCTAAGATGGTTTATAATGTTTCATCCTACCTCCCCCAGCCACTCCGAAGGGGGTGGGGTGAGAAGGGATTCCCTGAAACGGAGCTGGTTCTGCCCGTGGAAACAAGGTAGGTTATGCCCGTAGATTAATAGTGCTAATGATGTTCATAGTTTGACGGCAATTTATTTACTTGCTATTCTCTGGAGTTTTCGGATTAACTCAGTCTTCAAATAAAGTCAGTGTCAAATTCTACTTAAAAATTAGCAATAAAAACTTCGGACACCTATTCCGTTTTCTACTAAAGCTGAAAACAGCAAGCTTTTTAACCATTTAAACTAGATAATCCGCAGCTTATAGCCGATATTCAGGATTCTAATTCCGAGTAAGTGGCATTTTATCATCAGCTGAAAGGATTATGGATTAATTAGCAGTTGCATTTTATTAAATTCTTTGGTAAACACACACACACACACCCGCACAGCCACAAATACACATATATATCAAATAATTTTCCAGGGTATAAAATACTTGGAAAGTATGAGTTAATGTTTGGAGATCACATAACATTTAGCAATTCCGTTTGGTTTTGTCATTTATTTTGTAACTCATATTTTGGAAATGTTTGGAACTGCAGACCTTTGGATGTAAATATATCATATGCTGAAGTACCGAAAAATGAGGCTTATCGGCAATTCGTCTTCACTGCCAGTAACAGCCTGAGAAACGCAATTTCCCCGCACTGTGCTTCATGTCAATATTTTTCCCTGCGTGATATGCGTGATATACATATATTCGCAACTTCATTACACTTTACTAACATAGTCGTGGTTGTCTTCATTATTTTTCTTCAGTTTCTTCAGGCAGGCGATATATTCGCCACTCCACAGGATTAACTGACAGGCCCTTTGCCCCCTTGATTCATTTCCCGTTGTGGGTCTTCGCAAAAGTTTCGGACAAGATATTCATTCTCAAAATGTTTACATATTTCCATTTTTCGAGATCCCAAATACCCAAAAAAGGGATTACGAAACCCATTCAATTTCAGCAATCAAGTAAGTGACGTCTGAGGCTAGAGACAAGCAGACAAGCAAAAAAGCAGACAAACAGACATACTGACAGGTAGACAGACGGTCAGGAAAGAGATCCGTGAATTTGATTTGATTTTAGTTTGTTGGCATTATGCCAAGCACTGGGGCAACCAAGGACATTCAGCGCTGGAACGGAAATAGACAGTAAAAGGTTTGAAAGGTGTAACAGGAGGAAAACCTCGCAGTTGCACCATGAAACAATTGTTAGGAGAGGGTGGACAGTGAGATGGAAGAAAGAGAATATGAAGTACAGCAAGGAAAGATTCATTTAGCGATGTTGCTTAGTCAAGGAATGCAATCGTTTTATGAGGCAAAGCAGAGTAAAAAAAATTATTTTCAAATTTAAGAAGACTTTGAAATGTATAACTATAAAACTATAGACCCTTAACATGTTAGATTACGACATATTCAAGTAAATAGAAATGTCGAAGGAATGAAAGTAGTTGCAGCTAGGGCCCGAAGGGACGCTGCAAAGAACCTTAAGTAATGCCTACATTGCAACGAATGAGGTGCACTGACGGCACTAACCCCCTGTGGGGAAGGGACCCGTGGAAGCAACAGCAGACGGTATGTTGGAAGGAATGAAATTCGACGGCGTTTGAGGATTGGATTCTCATGGCGGCAGTTGCTTGAATTTCTATTCTTTCAAACCAGAAGTTATTGCTGGCGGCGTCTCTTTCTGTTGACGTAGTCAAATGGATCCTATCCCTCTAAAATTGGATTCCTTTGTCTGATTTCTTTCCTTTTTTCCCCAAAGTGACTTTTATCGCCGTTCCTCGTTTGCGAGGCGCTCATAAACGATTCCGTCCGAATGGCAGCGTCAATGAACCATATTCCGTACGTTGGGGAAAACTATATATATTAAATTCGACATTTCTATTTTACTTGAATATGTCGTAATCTAACATGTTAAGGGTCTATAATTTTATGGTTATACATTTCAAAGTCTTCTTAAATTTGAAAATAATTTTTTTTAACTCTGCTTAGCCTCATAATCGATTGTATTCCTTAGAAAGCAACATGTCTAAATGAACCTTTCTTTGCAATACTTCAGGCATGCTATGAAAAATTATATGGAAGGCTGCAGTGATACTTGACGGTGATCCTTGTGATTTCGATAATAACCTTATCATTGTTTGTTATATTTTCTTTATGTCACGTTTTTCATTACAAATTTTTTTTTTATATAACAAGTAGTATTACAGAATATTAACATGGACATGGCCATTTTATTTTTAAGTCAGGTAGCGTTTTACAAGGCTTCTCTCTCTCTCTCTCTCTCTCTCTCTCTCTAAGTAAAGCTGTGTGGCAGGTATTCGAAAACATGATCCCCTGTTTCAGATACAGTGATAATAATCAACTTTCTATGACCCTCTCAAGGCAGCGGAGGTTTTTAATCAGTGTTTTGCCACTGTAAGAGACACAGCTTTTCGAAAATCACAAGAAGGTAGGGAGAATGAAATAGCATATGAAGAGAGAGAAAATAGCAATTTTCAATCTTTACCAAATGTCCCCGATTTTCGACCTCAACCTGTGGACGTTCACACAGTTGTTTTAGCATTCAAAGTTACGCGAAACAAATTCGCATGGTTCAGATGGCATTCCATATTATTATCTGAGAATCATCTGCATACTGAATTAAATTATATTTAGTCGGTGCCTTTGCCATGTCGTTAATATAGATGAGAAACAGTATAGGCCCTAAGATTGATCCCTGTTTCACGCCGTAACCTACGTTCCTAGTGGATGACAAAACTAAGCCAATTCTTTCTGACTGAACTCTGTTCGTTAAGTAGTCCTTAAACCAAAACTCATCAATATGCACTTGTTTACATTTGTATATGAGTATTGGGTGAGATACACTATCGAAGGCCTTGGAAAGGTCGAGTAGTAAGAGGAGTGATATCTTTTGGCTGTTGATGTTTTCATAAATATCTTCATTAACTTTCATAAGCGCAGATTCAGTTGATAACTGGGCTCTTAAAACCGTGCTGGCTATTTGCCAATAAGTTATTACTCTCCAGAAAGAATATAAGCTGGCCGGCAAAAATTTTGTCTAAGATTTTTGAAAGAATTGGGAGCAATAAAATGGGACGATAATAATAATAATATTCCCGGGTTCTGAAAGCTCAGCATTTTGCAGCTAAAATAGCTTAGGGCGGGGCTACAAAATATGATCATGTGGCACCAATTTTGAAAGTTAGAATGGATGAATATCGAAACTAAAGTAACCTTCGACCTCTGCTTGTTTACGTATAAAATTTGCAATCATTTAATTCCCGACTGGGTTTTTGAATTCCCACTTTGGGCGATGTACAAGTAAGACCTACTCGTCAGTCGAACGACCTCTTTGTAACGCGAACAGCTATTGACATGGGGCTAAATCAATATCGATTAAGGGGCCAAGGGTCTGGAACAACATTCCAAATAATATAAAGATTGCACCTTCAACCAAGCTTTTCAAAAAGAAATTGAAATCATATTTCCTTGAAAATGAAGCTTGGTGAGGGAAATAAAACAGGAACTTAATAAAAAGTGGTTTGTCTTCCTCCCGAGTCTTGGTCGGTGGGTTTTGCCTAACAGTTTTACTGTGTTGTACTTTTGTTGAGTGGATGATTTTGTTCAGAAAGCGTGTTTGTATTTTGGGTCGATCTTAACTGATGATCTCAGTTAGTTTGGTATCAGGTCACAGTATTAAGTTGTAATACCCCATAAGTTTTCACATAATTTTTGTTCTTAACAGTCATCCCATACTTTGTTTCGTTTTCATACTTAGAATATCCAGTGTTGTGGATGTGTGCTTATCCAGTTATGGGTTTCATTAACATGTTACTTTGTAAAGGCATTACCTACGTATTCAGATTTTTTAGATGTTAAGTTCCGAAGATAAGATTTTAAGATTTTAAGTTCTAAGAAGTCACAGTTTTTCAGTAATTAAACCATTTTGTACTTCTTCTTATTGTATGCTGTGAATTTTGTTTTTTTCTATTTAATCATACTTATCACTTGTAACAACACTAGCACAGAAGAAATTTAAGACAAATTTAGTATAACTCAGATGTTGCTGGCAATATGGTTTTGCTAGTCTGGCGATATGTATTATTTTAAAACTTTAAATCCCCTTTCATCAAGTATGTATTTTTAACTATGACATATAGAATAACTATTGTAAAATGGAAATAAAGTTTTTGATTTGATTTGATTTGATTTGATTTGATTCGACTCTCTCTCTCTCTTCTCTCTCTCTCTCTCTCTCTCTCTCTCTCGTCTCTCTCTCTCCTCTCCTCTCCTTCTCTCTCTCTCTCTCTCTCTCTGTAGCTTTCAACCATCTGCTCTGGTCTTGTTCATGACATGGCATTTTAGAGAACAAGACCACAGCTGATGGTCGAAAGCTATAATTTGCTGTACAAGAAATATATATTTTATAAAAATATAGAAGGATTTTACATCATTTACTTAAGAGGTATGACATAGTAACTAGCTTCTGACGTTGGTTCTGTTAAATATCTTAATCCGCTTCAGGCAACGACGAAGCGGATTAAGACATTTAACAGAACCAACGTCGCCTTAGCGTTGACCCCAGGTATCACCAAAGGGCACATCTCCCACCAAATTTCGCCAAATGTAACTACTTCTGTCATTCACTACTTGATAAGGGTGGAAGTCAGTCCATCGAAATATAGTCCTTAGCTTTAGACCAGTATGTTTCAATGGCCCTTTTATACTTAAGACATATCCTGTTTTAACAGAAGAATTTATTTACACACACATTTTATTTATATATATATATATATATATATATATATATATATATATATATATATATATATATATATATATATATATATATTCAAATGGATAACTCCTCGCTTCATCTGTATCTAACCAAAAAGGCATAGTTTCCATTCTGGCCGGGGACAGGTGAACTTTTCACAATTCCCTTTGGGAGTAAGTTATGACCAAGGTATAGAGAATCTGATATCAAATATATTAAGTGCCACACTATTGTGAGCAATAAATTAGTCATGCATGTATAAGTCACAGAACTTTATATATATATATTTTACGGAAACTTTTTAAATGGACGGAAACATTTTTGGGAACTGCAATGGCAGCCAGGATACCCTCGCTAACTTTTCCCAGAAATCAACCGGGAATTTCTCTATCCGAATTTTCAATGTCTCTGACCAGGAGAACGAAGTGAGTGTGTCGGGACTTTGGGTGATCAGTCTCTCTTTGCTAACAAAAAGAAAAAAAAAAAAAAAAAAGTTATTTTGGGGGAAACCTGGAACACTCGCCCTTGCCCTTCGCGAACGGTCAGGGTAAAAATATCGAGGCAAACATATGCCTTTTTTCAGACTCGAGTTTCTACGCATAGCTGAAAATAGCAAGCTTTTTACCGTGATAGCTTAGATATCCAGACAACATGCCCACATTCAGGTTACTAATTCTGAGTAAGTGGAAATATTTTTGTGTTGGAAATTCTCTTTTTTGTTAACATGATTAAGTGACAGGAATCTTGAGGTGAAAACTGACGATGTAAAGGAATACAACACTAATATGAACAAGTAACAAAATGCGCAATCGAGTTTAATGTACAGCCCGTAAAATGCTGTATGAAAATCTCAGCCACGGCCCTGTGGTGACGTGAGATGTTGGCACCTATAGCTGTGCCAGACGCACGATCATGGCTAAGTTTAATCTTAAATAAAATAAAAACTTACTGAGGCTAGAGGGTTCCAATGGTATGTTTGCTGATTGGAGGGTGGGTGTTCAACAAACCAATTTGCAGCCCTCTAGCCTCAGTAGTTTTTAAGATTTGAGGGCGGACAAAAAAAGTTAGGATAGACAGACAAGTAGTCATCTTAATAGTTTTCTTTTACAGATAACTACAGACGTGTTTTTCATGCATATTAACGAATGATTAAAACTGGTACTGAATAATCATCATCAAATAATGATCACATTCACCTATGTACAGAAATACGAATTGTTCATATAGTATTATAAATGTCTTAAGATAATATATATTTTGACCAGGTTGTCACCAAAGAAGGACAAATCTTAACGAATTGACGATTAGAGAAACGGAAAATGAGGGGAATCGCTAATCTCGTCAGGACACACCATATTTATTCAGAGGGCAGAGGGTCTCTTATCGCTCCCAAGTCAATCTCGGACCCATGGGAGATTTTTCGGCGGTTCCAGGAAGGTTCCACTGTCGTTTCGTATCTAGAGTCCTTTTCACTCACCTAACTTTCATAGAGAAAATGTAAAATTCGGAAATAACATAGGGTTCGGGTTGTCAACGCATATATTACATTATATATATACGCATATATTACACCCACACACACACACACACACACACACACACACACACATATATATATATATATATATATATATATATATATATATATATATACGTGTATATATATGTGTGTGTATATATATGTGTATATATACATATATGCGTTGACAACCCGAAACCCTAGTTATTTCCGAATTTTACATTTTTTTCTGTAAAAGTTAGGTGAGTGAAAAGGAATCTAGATACGAGACGACAGTGAAATATATATGTTTCTTGTCCCTGACACAGGATTTTGTTACACTATAAAATATTAAGTTACAAATATCCCTTCAACTCCTGAATCAAAAAAATATAGAATTCACACATCCGTCTGAATAACTTATACCAAAAGGTAACTGTCTAACCCAAGGTACATAGAATCTCCCTTATTCTATATACCTTGGTCTAACCCTCGCGGCTCTTGTTATTGTTTACTTCTGGTCTAGGCTACAAAATGCTGCTTATGGGGAGTCTGTCTTAGGATCCTCAGTCAGGAGCTGGAGGCGGAACAATAGGACGAGACAATTCATTTCCCGGAGATGATTATCAGTCCCTTCCGGCTTCAGCGTCATTATCCCTCATTTCGATAAACTCATTTCTGCCTCACTGACAAACAAGATAAAAGAAAAAAGTGTTAGAGGATATTCATCCTAATTAGCTTAGTGCTGTTGTTTTTTTTTTAGCATAAACCCATTTAGTATCTAGAAGTATCTAGTGTATAATCAATGGATGCGCCAAGGGCAGATGAGATTATTCTTCGTAGTATGGAAGGAAAAATGAGACGTAAAATATAAAGAATAAACTGTGAACTAGGATAAATCGGCCATTTCACTAAGTAAACATGGCAATATCTGAATATGCCCTAAAATTTCATCAATTTGCCATCAGTAAAACAAATATACACTATAAATATTCATTGATGAGCAACAAGCAAGTCTCCATGGGTAAAACGTGAAAAAAAAAGAGGACATGATTATTTCATATCATCTTAAAAAGTTTTTTTTTCTTTGGCAGGTTTGCTCAGGCAGACAAATGTACAATAACAATTTCTTCTTTACATGAGGAGCACTGAATCTATTGATTTATTCACTATGGTAAATTTGACTTATTGTAAATATTAATTATATTTCAATAAAATGAGTTTATAATTTAAGGAAATCAGTCCATTCTTCCCACTTTCATTTATGGTTACACAGCATTTAAGACTTTTATTTCCCCGATGAGTGGGTTCTCAATAAAAGAATGAATGCTAGTGTTGATTTTTTCAGTGTCCAGAAGCCCAAATAGGAGGAGGCACCATTCACACCCTTTTCATATTTCAAGATTGCACTCTACATGGAAGGGTTCCTTGTCTGGTCTTTCCATGAATTTCGAGTTATGACATTTATACATCATGCGAACATTTCTGACTTTACGTAGAGTCTGCCAAGGTACTGATTTGTTGGAATCTACAGAGTGAATGTAAAACACACACACACACACACACACACACACACACACACACACACACATATATATATATATATATATATATATATATATATATATATATATATATATGCGATAATGGTAGAGAAAATCTTCCTTTGACAGAAATGAAGGTTCGGAACTTCGACTGATAAACCTGGCCAATCTCTTCTATTTATTTAAAGCCCAGTGGGAGGATTGTGAAAAATTCTCTCTCTCTCTCTCTCTCTCTCTCTCTCTCTCTCTCTCTCTCTCTCTCTCTCTCTCTCTCTCTCCAAATTTTATTGATTGATTTTGAAGGAAAAATACTTCATGCATAATATGTACCACAAAATACATCATGCACGCATACACATACGAACCACCTATTTATATAGCGGGTGTGCTAATTCTTATAACCTTTATTTTTTCTGCTTTCGTTATTCCCTTTTCGCTTTCACTTTCATGTGATTATTCTATTCTTGGCATTTTGCTTTTCTTGCTAGATGCTGGACAAAAAGTAAAATAAATGGAAAATAATCAAAAGTTTTAAAAGCCATGAGAACTGCAAGTAGATATTTCATTCATATACTTTTAACAACTTTAAAAAAATATATTAGATAATAGCACAAACATTTTAAAGCCGACTAACTAACTTAAAACCGACCAGAGCACAGGTAAATATTCAATGCAATGAAATATGAACAAGAATGAATGTAGTAGCAAGCGGTCCTTGAGATAATGAGAGTCCCATATTTACAGGCTAATTCCCCGAGACGTCGTTATTCCGGTTATCGTTATTGTGCCAAAATTGCGACAGTATAACAGTGTGAAGACAACGACGAGCAACACACACGAGGGAAATTTGCTTAACTAATGGAATTACTTACTCTTATGAACAAGGATGTGTTTACTCTGCCGCAGAGCAAGCAGAGCAGAGGGAGTGGGGTAAACAAGTCCTTTCAGAGTAATGCTAATTAAGTAAGTGACAATATTCTCCAGGAAACGAAGGCTTCTGAAATACCAACAAGAATCAACAGTTGAAATGAGTATCAGCACACGAGATTCGAAGGTGTCTTTATGCAAAAAACCCACACACACACATTATATATCTATATATATATATATATATATATATATATATATATATATTATATAGTATATATATTTTAGTTCCTATCCTGTTGCTATCGGATATCTATCGTTTGAAAAACTGAAGATAAAAAGGAGTCCTTTATTTTACACAGACAGATGCGTCTCCCATGTGGTATATCGATAAGTGGAACAAAATATTGTTCACTCCATTGACATTACGAACATATTAAAATATATTACCTCGGCCATTTTATAAAAAAAATGCCTCTCTAATGCAGGCATCTTTTGATTATAAGATTATAACAATTTAAATATCAACAACCCCACCTGTGTACCTATTTAATAAAACGATATATATATATATAAATATATATATATATATATATATATATATATATATATATATATATATATATATATATATAAATCAGAAGGTGTTGAAGAAGACAGCATCAAACATATGTCACTTTATTCACATTGCAACGTTTCGAGACCAATGTCTCATCATCCAGGCTAAAATAAAAGATAAAAACTGATATACAATTACAGCATTAAATGATTTTTGTTGACAAAAAAAAAACCACATTGAATAAAGTAATACAAGGAAATTCACAACATTGAAATACAAGTTACTCTAAATAATGAAATAAAATAAAACAAAATATAAAAAAAATATATATATAATAAATGAAAAGGCATTATTAAAATTAGGAATAGTTAAAAAAAGACACCTTATCTCAACGACGTTCGGTTGCTGTATGGAAAACGCATCGAAAGTAAACAAGAAGGGCCTGGTTTAAGCTATGTACAAGGGAACAGATGAAGAGTGGTTGTTCAAGGTTGGAACTAGTTTCTTTATAGCAAGAGATTCTAAAATTGGAAGATGATGTGCGTATGGACTTGATAACAATATCTTAAAATCCTTATAGGTTATACTATTTTTACAAAATTTCCCATGATTTCTAATGTTAGATAGTTCTGGGTTGGACAGTTTACACCCTGTACGGAAAAACTAATGCCCATATGTGCATTACATCTCACCTTAAGCAAGCGGCGCGTGTTTCCAACTTAAGTCTGCCTATTGCATCGGCAGCAAGTATAAATGTAGACAACGCCGGATTGCATTAAAGGAGGTAATCTCTCTTTATGACGCAACATATTACTGATCGTTCTAGGGTTCATTAAGATAAACTTAACATCAACAGCTGGAAAATGATTGATTAAAATTCTCCTTAAGTGAGGTAAAAAAAGTTGTGTCATGCATATAAGGAAATCGTATATAAAACTTGAGTTTCTGGGCCAAATGTATTGCTGCTGGAGGATGAGATGAAATTTCCAGAGTTTTCCTGACATATTTCATAAAGAGATTAGGAGGGTTACAATTTGATTTAAAATAATCGTAAAGGATTCCGATTTCTTTGTGGAAAAGACTCCAATCAGAAGTTAATGTCATGGCTCTGTGGAGGAGGGTAGACAACGAATTTAATTTAAAATTGAAAAAAACAAAAACTATAAAAGTTAAGACCAAGGCTGTGAACGTTGCTTTTCGAAATATACCTGTGTGAAAACGGTCGTCGTCACGGATACAACGTATCTAAGAAAGGCAGTTGGTTATTGTTTTCCAATTCATACGTAAATTTAATGTTGGGATGTAAAGAATTGGCATGTTGCAAGAACGAGTCACAGTGCAAATGGTCCTTAAAAGAACAAAAGTGTCATCCACATATCGGCGATAAAATAAGGGTTTAAAAGAAGAGGGACAACTGTCCAGCAGTTCTCTCTCAAATTTGTGCATAAAAATGGTTAGCGAATGTGCAACTCAGTGGGTTACCCATGCCCACACCTTCAACTTGCACGTATACCTCATCATTAAAAACAAAGGCAGTGTCCCGCACTGCCAACTCTAACAACTTCTTAAAATCAGAACGGTTAAAACCATGGTGAACACTTTCATCATCAGTAAAAATAGTATCTAAAATATACTCAATTGTTTCCTCCACGGGTATAGTTTAGTATAAATAAGGATTCTATGTCAAAACTAGCCATGATTAAATCTGAATCCTGACACAAAATACTGTTTTTAAATTCTAAGGAATTAGAAAGACTAAGCTCATTATTAAAAGAGCTTTCCAATAAAGGGATGAGATATTTGGCAATTTTGTAGCTTGGAGTTGTATAAGACGAAAGGATTCAGATTTAACGAAAACCCGTTTTGACCATGATATTTCACGAGGCAGGAAAAATGACGAAAATATTTCAAGAATTCAGAGGAAAATACGGAGAAGAGGGCCTGCGTAGAGGTATTAAAGTTTGAACGTTACAAGATGGCGTTTACTCCAGAAAAAAAATACTGGCAAGAAGAGGTTTTATTTTTTTTCCATATCATCAATCAGGCTGGGCTTGGAAATAACGGGGGTTGGGTGGTGGTGGTGGGGGGGGGGGGGGGGGGGGGGGCTGGCGAAGACGCAAAAAAAATACACTGGGGACCTTTCTAGCTAAAGAGAGAAGCCATCATCTTGGTCCTTTTGGTGTACTTTATGCTTCCTCTTTCCTTTCACTATTTCTACTGTAGGATCCCCTCCCACTTATCGACTAAAAAAAAAAAAAAAAAGAAAATAAACTTTTCTAGCCCATCATGTAAAAAAACATAATGATCCGCCCAGTGGCAGCGTTGTAAGAATACTACCACCATAGACCCTGCGAGTCGTAAAAGGCGTACGAACGGCTGATCACAAAAAACCAGGAGCATGTCCTTTACTGCGGAAGCACTGAAACTCACGTAAAATGTTTACGTAAGTAAGTAAAACTATTCCATGTTTATGCAAAGGCAATGCCTTAGAGTAGTCGCCTCCTGATCAGGAACTCAAGCTACTGCTGAAAGTAGGTCTTCGAGCATCTTCTTTTCATTACACAGTAGAGGGAAGTATTTGCGGGTTCATTTATCTGAAGATTGGATGCGTTTAATTAAGCACTTTTCGTTCTAAACTTTAATGTAGCCGTATAATGAGAGTGAAACTTATGTCATATGCATTTTACATTATTTTTCCTATTCTTCCGATTGTTTCTTTCTCATCGGCATATAAGGGGAGAATATAATTGGCCGATATTCAACTTTCTTGTTCAAGACTTCTAAGGCAAAAATACTGGTCTTCGGAGGAAGCGTAGGTCAGTTCCAGAAGGCAGCGGCGGAGGGGTGGTGAAGTCCAGTTGGGTCCTTATGTACTCGAGCGAAAGAACCAATACAAAATAATAGAAAAAGTAACCTACAAAGTGATTTTTGCCAAAACAGCCAGTGTTCAACCGAACATGGCTGAGAAACCGTATTCTGCCAACAAATAATAATAGTAATCGAAACTGGATACATTACAATCTGGGACTGAAAAACCTGAGCTGCCTCGCTTTTCGAGAAAGAAAGAAAAAAAAAGCGCCAAAGTTTCTTCGGCGCATTAGAGTTTCCTGTACAGCGTATAATCAAGGTTACTGAAAATAGATCTATCTTTCGGTGGTATCGTTATAATGTTGTATGTACCGTGGTCCGGGGATGGCCAGATGCAGATGCACTATCATGGCTAACTTTAGTTATTAAAATAAATACTACTGACGCCAGAGGGCTGCAACTGTTTGATGATTGGAGGATGGATGATCAACATACCAATTTGCACCCCTCTAGCCTCTGTTGCTTTTAAGATCTAGGGCAGACAGAAAAAATTACGGACGGACAGACATATAACCATCTAAGTAGTTTTTTGTTACAGAAAACTTAAAAACGGAAAAGGGAAGATAATGATCAAAATCTTCCAGTTCACTTCTGATGATGATGAGACTTCCTTGACAGGGCAAGGACGTGTTCGCAGTCTCCGAAATATCAACAAGGTACAGACTAACGAAGAGAGTGTATAGTCGCTCATAATAAGTTCATGGATGTCTCCGAGCATAAAGCTGAATTCCATCCAACCCCTTTCTGGACATCGGTTCTGTATAGTGACGCAAGACGGGCAAACACCGACAATTTCTACAGCAGAGTTAGGTAGTTGAACATTTGGCCAGTTTTGCACTCCCAGACAGCTGTCATCCAGATAGGGGTGAAATGGAAATCTCTCTCAAACACCCGGACATCCATGAACTTATATGCGTGACTGTACCTCTCACAGAAATTGCCTTCATTATATGAGTGACTGTACTTCTCACAGAAATTGCCTTCATATATGAGTGACTGTACTTCTCACAGAAATGCCTTCATTATATGAGTGACTGTACTTCTCACAGAAATTGCCTTCATTATATGAGTGACTGTACTTCTCACAGAAATTGGCTTCATTATATGAGTGACTGTACTTCTCACAGAAATTGCCTTCATTATATGAGTGACTGTACTTCTCACAGAAATTGCCTTCATTATCAACCATGATGACCGTCAAAGTTTTCCTCATTTTTTCGGTATGTCAACATTAAAATTAGATCATCATGTATTTTCCTGATAGAAAACAATATTCATCCATTACCGCTTATGGTGATTATATATTCACCCCTGGGCACGGATGAATTTTATGGGTCCTTAATTCTTCTGAAATTTTGCGCGCAGTTTCTATGAAAAAAAAAAAAAAAAAAATAGATGCCACCATGTCTCTTTAATCAGACATATTAAAAGTATTGTATTACAATATCAAAATGGAATTCAGTGCTCGAAATAATTACATTCTCAAGAGTGATTTAGTATGATCGTTTGATGTCTGTCCTGACATATGTATAACCTAAACGTAAACGAATAAATGCAGAGGAAACCTGGTGCAAATATGCTCTTCACTCTAACAAACTAATGTATTTAAGACTGAATATTCACACATTTAGAACTCACACACATACACACAGACACAGACACAGACACAGACACACAGACACACACATATATATATATAATATATATATATATATATATATATATATATATATATATATATAACTATATATATATATATATATATATATATATATATATATATATATATATATATATAATATGTTTGTGAATCGTTGGCACTGTTTCATGCTTTACAGTGTTCATGAGTATAGATATTCAGTAAATATACATAAACACCTATGGTCTTTTAGATGTCCATGGTAAGGTATTCAACATTGAATATATCAGAATATGATTAAATTCTGTGCAGAATCTTATAATATTAATTTTTCTCATTTCGAACCCTATTTTTCAGCTCAGTATACGTTTACTACATATTATTGGCAATTTCACGAGGCATTACTATCCAGGGACACACAATACCTACACAAAGAATGCAAAAACTACTGACAGAATCTTTCTTCAAAGAAGTTTCATATTTCCCTTTCTACCCCCAATTCTATCGCTGCTGCAGCCTTATTTAGGTGTGAACTCGGAACACTGAAAGTAGTACGTGATCGTTTTCTCCTCCCAATTTTGCCTCTTACTGCGACATTAAATAAACAAGCCATTACCTGGGGCTTGGTTCTTTAGCACACCAATGTGCTCTCTCGAGACAGTGAACGCGGACGTTGGGGTTTGTAAAAACGCCTCAAGGCAAGTGACGTTTGTGGATAAATAAGTAATGTTAACAAGAAGATGAACTGTGATACATAGGAATATTCTAGTTATTGGTTATAATAATTTTGAGATTTATATTTATTAACCTATTGCCTTTCATGTCACGTTCTTTTTATTTTTGCATTTTACACTGACGTCTTATGGCACGATCTTTGATACGCTAAACCTATTGATAACGATAAACCAGTGACTAACTGACACGCGCTGATACTATCTTTAATCAATTCTTAAATAAACGAGTAGATTACGATACGACCTAAACGAAAGTTTCTACTCAATCCAGAACTTGACCCTAAAAACTTTTATTATTATATTATTTAGCTGTCCTCTAAAATCTTGCCAAACCTTATTTGATTTCTTACTCAATATTTTGAATTTATATTTCACTTAATTATAGGAATATAACAGAATCTCTCTCGGTTACAGAGTGTGTTCAATTACTGGGTGAAGCCTTTACCTGTTGTTTTAGCTTAGTGTTGGACTCAGATTCAACACATCAGTTTCCATCGTAATTTGAACTCATCGTTTGGGTTTGTCTTCCTAATTTCCGATTACCGAGCATCCGTTTTCTTCGTTAACCATAAAACGAGTATCATCAGAATACAAGTAAAGGCTCCGATATAGGAAATGGAATGCAGTTCTGTAACTAAGGATGAGAATGGAATGAAATTACCGACGATAAACTAATAAAACGATAATTACGATTGTTTGTTTTGTTTGTACGGTGTTTTTACGTTGCAAACAAAACAATTGTAATTATCGTTTTATGAGATAATTACGATAATTACGAAATAATTACCATTTTATTAATTGATTGTCGATAATTCAATTCCATTTTCATCCTTGGTGACCAATCTGCATTTCATTTTCCATATCGGAGCCTTTACTTGTTATCCTGATGATACTCGTTTTATGATTAACGAAGAAAACGGTTGCCCAGTAATAAATTTCGTCGTTTCTAAATGAAATATTAGACATAGATGGAATATACCGAGATCTTTGCAGGTTGTGAATTAGTAGTAACAGTAAATGCATTTATGCATATAGTATAGTTCAGATTATACATGAAAGACTGCAACACTGCATAATCTATGCAGGTGATACAGATTTTGCTAAAAAAAAAAAATCATCAGAATATAATAAACAAATCATAATCAGAATCATTAACAAATAATATCAATTTAAAAGCCATCGTAAATTAAATTTGCATATTAGGAAATTCTAAAGGTAACTTTCAGATGCCATCCTCAGGGAATATTTTATCCGAATCACCGTTGACCTTTCTGACAGTGCACGCCCTAACACCGAGGCCATTTAATAGTGTCCATTCTACCTTCACTACAATTAGCAAACATTCCAATATTGTTGATATAAGAATAGGCGAAGAATGCAAACAGGAAGCATTAAAGCGAAATAAAAATCTGAGCTACAAAAATAACAATTAGAGACACGAACAAGAAACGAGAGTGAAAATGAACGAAAATAAAGACTGCCATGACAGAGGATGGAAAAAGAAAGATATTTTCTTTTCGCCATCATCTTCAGTTGCATGAACATGCAGCTCCTCTTCGGCACTGTTAACGTTAACCGCTTTCGTTTCTCTATTTCTTCTCTTTCCGGAATCGCAGGATAAGTGGGTCTCGGAATTCGGAATGGAACAGACCTCTTCACTTCGCAGTGTGTGTGTTGTAAACTCTGTAAGCGATACGCATTGTTGTGGTGTTTTTCTTTGACTTCTTAGTTTCTGGCACCAGTTAGCTTAAATCTTTCTCTTCATTCTAAGCTTTCCAGAGCTGAGCAATGAAATATGTCGAAAGCTAAGGTATTTGAACAAAATCAACGATAAGACATTTATAAATAGTCTATTAAATATCAAAATACCATTCTCTCTCTCGCTCCTCTCTCTGTCATCTCCCTCTCTTATCGGTCCTCCTTCTCTCTCTCCTCCTCTCTCTCTCGTCTCTCTCCTATATCTGTCGGAATTCAGACACATTTTACTAAAGGTGCCTAAGTGTAATCGTGGTACCGTATCAGAGTATTTCAGTAGTTATTGGATATTGTATATGAAATCTTCTGGTCTTCTTTAGCAGATTTATGTGTATTTTTGATGGGCCCAATGACTTCTTAACTTCTCAACTTGCTAAAATTTTTCTTCGATATGTTTGTCACCACAAACGTTTTCTGTCATTTCTAATTTTCTCTGCAAATTCATATAAAC
>NC_061090.1:3413286-3438286 GCF_015104395.2 Macrobrachium nipponense | reverse complement strand
TGCGAAATACCTTAAGTAATGCTTGCAGTGCACCGCATGAAGTGCATTGTCGGAACTACCGCCCTACGGGATCGGTGTTGACGAGACTTGAAAATTTTCACAAAACTCTGAGGTATTTTGTTCCTTTTACGACCAAGCTTGGGCTTAGTTTATTTAATCTCCAATCCAGCTGACATTGTGTAGCTTAAACTTACAATTTGGAGACTATATATTCCTAAGAGACGATAAAAAGAAAACTACTACGTTGTCCTGATTCACCTCGAAGAATAAACTGTCCTCTGAAATAAGTTTGTTCCTAAGAGAGAAGTGAACCAGCAAACGCTCTCGGCTCACCTTACTTTAGATGTACTCTCCATCTACAACTCACACACGTATACATACACACGTATACACACACACACACACACACACACATATATATATATATAAAACAAGAAACCACTTGAGCAAAAGAATTTTCCATATCCCAAAATTCTCTGTCAGTTGTTAGTAAGCTTCGTAGTAAATAGTCGGTCTTGAAATATGACGGAAGACGAAGGCTAGACCCACGGAAGGAACTTTGTTGACAGAAAGGCCTGATTCAACAAGACTCTCAATACCAGCTCTTTGGTAAACAACTGTTATTGCATTTTTCTATTTGGTAACGTTCCTTGATAACAAAGAGAATAAAAAGGGCAACAACCTTTATTTTTAATTAATGAATCAATATGTAGATAAATAGCTTGTTCGTAAATTCATATGGTTGATGGTGAATATTCAATAGATATAAGTTTTGCTGTACCTACCAGCAAAACTGAAATGAAGTTAAAAAACATTAAAGATAAGTGTTTGGTATTTCCTTTTCAAGTAACCCATCCATCATGGCCCCACATGTCCCATCCTCATCTCTCTCTCTCTCTCTCTCTCTCTCTCTCTCTCTCTCTCTCTCTCTCTCTCTCTCTCTTGTGAATAATCGGTCAATAAAAGGGTTTAACTGTTATTTTTTCCCTGAGATGTCAATTTTTTTATAAATTGACTTATTTCAACTCAACAAAAGAAATCACGGTATGTTGCAAAGTCACTGTCGAAAATCTTTCTCCCCCTTTCCATTTTGACTACAACCAAATACATGCAAAATCAATAAAATAAAATAATTTTTTTGCTTTTCGAACATTTCTACTCTAGAAACATATTTGAGATAAATCCGTAATATAATTAAGAAAATTAAATTTATGGATGCCATATACTTTTTCAATGTTTAGCAAAGAGACTCTTCCCTTTGCTTAAATTTCAGTTATTGCCAGATGCTAAAAAAACATTATTGCAGTATACTATTGTATATCGTAGATAAGTACAATGCAGAAGAGAATACTTGTATTTCTCGTCACAAATCTACCAAAAGAAGTATACTGATAAGGTTCTCCAGTCGCATGACTTGTCTCCTTAACGTTGCAAATAAGATTCCAGGGTCAAAATGGTCGACGCAAATACAAACAAGTAAAAAATGCAATCGAGTTTTCTGTTCAGCGTATAACGCTGTATGAAGCTCTCAGTCGCGTCCCATGAAACTTTCAGACACAGCCCGGTGGTGGCCTATGTTGTTGACGCCCTCTGGCGGTGCCACACACACGATCATGGTTAACTTTAACCTTAAATAACATTAAAACTACTGAGGCCAGAGGTGTGGAAATTTGGTATGTTTGATGATTGGAGGGTGGATTATCAACATACTTATTTGCAGCCCTCTAGCCTCAGTAGTTTTAAAGATCTGAGGTCGGACAGAAAAGTGCGGACGAACATACAAATAGCCATCTCAGTAGTTTTCTTTTACAGAAAACTAAAATATCTGCGCATATGCCCTTGATTGTACATCTATTTGTATATGTTAAAGTGCTTAAACTTTAACATGTTTTTTTTTTTTTTTTTTTTTTTTTTTTTAAATAAGGACACACAAATCTCTCTGCTGACCTTGAAGGGGCAGAGAGACGAGGGAGCAGCAACAAAGTCTGAGATCCAAATCGGCTGTATATTCGCCGGTAGAGTTGCAAAGGACAGGTAAGTAGTGGAGGTCCCCCAGTTTATGTGTCTGATCCTTCTGTTTGCCTTCATTAGGACGCGAATCTTTCGAGTCTCGCTCCCCTCTTCTCTCTTTGTTATAACGAGCGCCTTTATCAATTTGCAGCTGTCCACTGCTTTTCCTCTCCACTCTCACTCTCCTTCATGAATTCCCTGCTATTTTCACTTTGGAAATAGCGCAGTGGTTCGGGCAGAAACTTACTTTTGTATTACAGCAAATATAAAAGCTTCTTCTTCTCCCCCCACCTTTTATTTTCATTTTGAATCACTTTGATATTGTTAAATGGGGCATAACGATGAAGAGACAGGAAACGGGGCATGGTGGTGTCATGGAACTTAACAAAGGCAAAATGTAACTACATGAAAATGTATATCAAAAATGTTTCTCGTTATTCACGATTTACATGACGATGAAAACTTGCATGAGACGTTTTTTTATCTTTTGTTATATTATTTCTGTTGGCACACACACACACACACACACACACACATATATATATATATATATATATATATATATATATATATATATATGTGTGTGTGTGTGTGTGTATGTATGTATGTATATATGGGTATACATAAATGATATATATATATATATATATATATATATATATATATATATATATATATATGCATACACAAAACACGCACACATCTTATTATTATATATATGTTATGCGATCACAAGTAACACATGAAGATTGCATATCAAGAGCCAGCAGGAAAAATTAAAAGCATTGGTACCTAGCGCTTTCGTGTATTCTTGATACACCTCATCAGGATACAATATATAGAAGAATGAAAACCAGCTTCGAAATATCAAAGGTAAACATGAAAAAAAGTAAAATACAAAACAATCAAACAGCCTACTCAAGAAGCAAATGGTCCACAGCATAGAATTACACTTAAAGGCATACTACTAACGGAAATGTAACTACCAAGCAGTCAATTACATAGTTACTTGGTTATCAACAATACATTTCGTAAGCCAGTTATCTAGTTTATATTTTCCGTTGCTAATACTTGACTTATATTTTATAGACTGCTTGATAGTTCCATTTCCGTTAGTAGTTGTCCTTTAAGTGTAATTCTATGTTGTGGACCATTTGTAAAGGATGGTTCTTTTCCTTTAATTAGACTTCTATTAAGCTGTCGCTGAGATTATTTCTGATGCGATAGTTTTATAGTAAAAATCTCCTAATGAGGCGTGTCGCTAAAAGAAGGGATAATGAGAACTGATTTGACATTAAACTGTTATCATTTGAATTCTCATTTATTTCTTAACCTACGCATTTTCCATTAAGAGAGGGTCTCCTTTTTGTGGTCAGGTCGCTAGCCCCATGCTGCTTCTTTCTGTCTTGCCAGCGACCCACCACCCATTCACTATACTCTATTTTTTTCCATCTGTCCATCCGCCTGTGGTGTTTTTGTATGGTAACACTGCGTCCCGGGCTTTAGATAGTTACGCTAATTGTAAGTTTTAGGTAAATAAAAGGATATCTGGGTGTACAATTGTAACTGAAAAGTGTTTTAATAATTTACTGTATGCGAATTACACCGTTAATATTCGAAAAAGGATATTATTATAATCGTTGAATGTAAGCTGAATGTAACTATCTAAAGCCCGGGACGCAGTCTTACCATACAAAAACACCACAGGCGGATGGACAGATGAAAAAAAACAGAGTATAGTTTGATAAACAGGGGAAAAATGGGGTTTACAGGAAGAGGACCATAAGACATTTTCCTTCGCGGAATCAATCTCTAACCGGTGAGGTGAGAATGATTATCCTTGATCTACGGCGACCTATTATCTCATGTCATCATTATCATCATCATTATGACAGAATACCGATTAAAACCTTGGCAGCGAAAAACCTAGACTAAACGAACCTCTAATTACTCCAACTGTGAATTCATTACCGGTAAATATGCAAAAGAAATCCAGGTAAAATTCAGAAATATAGAACAATTTTGTTTCCGACAGAAATGCCTTCTCGTGGGTATTTCCATTTGCTTTTCCTGAGACCTGTCACAGATGTCCCGTTTAATAAGGTTGTCAACGACAGACAAAAAAGAGCTCCTCTTCATGAAGTGCTTTTCAACAATCCCGTATGATTCCATTTCTTTTGAGTTTTTTTTTATATAAAAATCCCTCCATTAACCCATATCTTATAAATTTTGCTTTTGTAAATTAAGGCAAGGTGATACTGAACACTTCGGCTTTCTGGTTTTATGAGCACAGCTTCATATTTATAATATAATTATAATATATATATATATATATATATATATATATATATATATATATATATATATATATATATATATATATATACACATACATACATACTATATATATATATATATATATATATATATATATATATAGATATATATATATATATATATATATATATATATATATATATATATATATATATATATATATACATATATATATATATATATATATATATATATATATATATATATATATAATATATATATACATATATACATATATATATATATATATATATATATATATATATATATATATATATATATATATATATATATATGAATGTCTATCACTTACAGACACGTGACTTCATGTATTTCCAGATGTTAAGCGCAAAAATCACTAAACAACGTAACGAATTCACTGTAAATCTAGAAAATCTAGTAGAAACATTAGTTGCCCCCGGCCAAATTCAAAAACAGGCCTTTGGTATAAACACAGTATTAAACAGTTGACTATAACCATTCAGCCATCACAGGAGATATAAGATGTTATCGACTCACACATGCATAACTTATATATATATATATATATATCTATATATATATATATATATATATATATATATATATATATATATATATATATATATATAGTATATATATATATATATATATATATATATATATATATATATATATATACACACATATACAATAACATTACATAGTATATATAGTCTACTGGCCAACCTTTACCAGATACCTATGTAATTATTAATAACCAAATTTTCAATTCTCAGGTATACCCGAGATCAAATATAAGAATTTCTGTATATTCTTGGATTTCGATTCCATGCTTTGCAATAAAAAACGTATCTAAAAACTGAGAAGGATTGTGGTTATTTCAATACATATATGTATCTGGTAAAGGTTGACCAGTAGACTGTGTATGTATATGTATTCAAGAGTATATATAATATATTATATATATATATATATATATATATATATATATATATATATATATATATATAAAACCACCAGGGGATGTCCATGGTACTAGGAGTAAAAATGACAAGTTTTATTCCAAGAAATGTTTCGCACATGAATTCTCTGTGCATCATCAGTAAGACATTTATAAATAACATACAATAAAAGTGCAAAAAACAGGAATTCACATATATTAAAAGCAGTCTTAAAATTACATAAAAGAGCAAAGTAAAAAAACAGGTTAAAAGAGACTGCTTAGATACCAACCGTCCATTGTGAGGAGAAAAGATGGAATGAACTAAGACAAGTTAAAAGTACGACTTCAACTATGCCAGGTAAAGAGTTGCTGAGGAAGTATTACTGTTAAGGGAGGGAACAATTTTACAATGGAAGTAGAGAAAGAGGATTGTTTACCTTTCTTAGATTTGAAAATTACCAGAACTAACTCTTGAGTTCTCCACGTCGGTCTATAAAAAAACGCACTTTTACTGGACTGACTAACAATTATTATATAGGTGTCAACAATCTTTTCAACTTAATACGATTCACACATCGTTTAATAGAGCACTGCAATACTCTTCGTCTTGGCAACTATTTCACATGGAAATTACTTTTTTAAGTTTCTTCAAATCTAATTCGTTTTCACTCGAAATTGTTAAAAAAACTATTAATAAAATACTTACGAAATCCTTACAGCCACCAATACCTAATTTTAATGTCCCTAAAAGACTATTTTATGTCACGATCCCTTATATATCTGACTTGAAATTTATATCAAGCCTCACACGAATCATTGAACATGAGATACCATGCCTTAAAGTTAAACTCATATCAAGCAATCCTTGAACAATTGGTTCCTTTTTTTAACTATAAAGATCGCCTTCAGCCTTTTATGCGATCCAACGTTATATATAAATGTACATGCCCTGGATGTCCGGACTCTTACGTCGGATCAACTCGAAGGCTGTTAAGGGTCAGATATTGCTTTCACTTAGGCTTCAGCTTTCGCACTGGTCAGAGATTAAAAACCCGAATTTTCCAGCATCAGAAATCATGCCGTTCATTGCAAAATTGAAGTACAAAAATAAAATTTTCCTATAATATAACCTTTCAAACATCCTGACCATTTAACTACCCTTGAGTCTTTATATATCAAGAGGCTTGTTCCCTCCCTCAACAGTAATACTTCCTCAGCAACTCTTTACCTGGCATAGTTGAAGTCGTTACTTTTAGTTCATTCCATCTTCTCTTCTCAAAATGGACGGTTGGTGTCTAAGCAGTCTCTTTTAACCTGTGTTTTTCCTTTGTTCTTTTATGTAATTTTAAGACTACTTTTAATATATGTGAATTCCTGTTTTTTACACTTTTATTGTATGTTATTTATAAATGTGTCTTTTTGTTCTTTCAAAGACTGATGATGCACAGAGAATTCATGTGCGAAACGTTTCTTGGAATAAAACTTGTCATTTTTACTCCTTGTATCATGGACATCCACTGGAGGTTTTATGTGTATTTACTGACCTGCTATATACATACCATACATACACACACACATAATATATATATATATATATATATATATATATATATATCGGGCTACAAATGTCCTTTAATATCTAATTCACTCTACCTCGTAATTAATATATTATCTTTATATGCTTAACCGAAGGGGAATTATATTAGGCGATAATAGAATTGTCGGCGCCCAGGCGCGAACCCAGGACACCATACAAATCCAGGGTTCGCGCCTGGGCGCCGACAATTCTATTATCGTCTCATAAAATTCCCCTTCGGTTAAGCATATATGAAAATATATTAATTCCGAGGTAGAGTGAACTAGATATTAAAGGACATTTGTAGTTTGATGTATGTATATGAATCACGGTGACATGACTTTATATATATATTCTATATATATATATATATATATATATATATATATATATATATATATATATATATATATATATAGTGTACAATTTAATGAGTTTGCGTCTGTGCCTATTCTGTGTACGATAGTTTCTCACAAATTTGCAGTTACCAATTGAGGGAGAGGAGAAGGGGTCATGTTTGCAAACGTACCCTAGCTTGGTAAAGAGAGAGAGAGAAAAAAAGAGCAAGGTTTGAAATACGAAAATCATCGATGTTCGCACAGACCGTGATTGCTTCTGATGGAATTTCTAATTGCAATATACGCGTTCAACTAACGGCCCTTTCGCCAATTTCAAATTTGCAAAAACATTTCCCTTCGCGTCACCTGGATCGGCGTCCTTTCTTGACGAACAAAAACTACACCCCACTGCTATTGTAATGCTCTCTCTCTCTCTCTCTCTCGTCTCTTCTTCTCTCTCTCTCTCTCGTTGCTGTTGTTTACAGAGCTGGCTTTCCGCTAGCACGGGCTCTTGCTCACAGACCAGCCAGTAAGTGTCCTTCAATGGTCTGAAGGGATAAATTGGCCATAAGAAGAATGAGTAAAATCTAATGGAATAAAAATGAAAACTGGTCAAGCGGAAAACAATTTCAATAGATAGGATTAAAAGCCAATTGAAATCACGAGGTTCCGTCAGTAGCAGAGAGAGAGAGAGAGAGAGAGAGAGAGGAGGAGAGAGAGATCGAGAGAGAGAGAGAGAGAGAGAGAGAAGAGAGAGATAGAGAGAGAAGAGATAGAGAGAGAGAGATAAGAAGCAGCGGAGTTCTGAGTCGTGGATGGCCAGTGAGGAAAACTGAAGAAATGTCTTACGAAATCTCGACGGATATTCCAAACCGTATTTAATCTACCAAGAAAAGTTAATAAAAGGCATCGCTCTTGAGGAATAGGAATTGATGGAGGAAGAGGAAAAACTTTAGTAAGATGACTAATCATCTGGCGCCAGAAGATTTATCCTACTGTTAAGACCGAAGGTTGGTTCCGCGTATGAACAATACGCTCGTAATGTTTTTTCTCCTTGACTCAGGGAAGACGTAGTTGTGAATTATTTCGAGGACTTGTGCTTTCGGTATATATATATATATATATATATATATATATATATATATATATATATATATATATATATATACATATAATGGCATGTGGCCTTTGTTTGCCCCTCCGGACGACAGTGGACTGCAAGTATATAATTATGTTTTGTTTTCATCCCACCACAGCAAGATGACAAAGGAAAGAGGGAATAGCCTAAGTGGAAGGCAGAGCGATACTTGAATGATTCTGTCGTCAAAGGTTAGGCGGCCGAACAATGATAGCAGAAACAAGGGAATTGCCAATCAAACTGATTAGCAATTACCGGAGTGCTGCTAGCTTCAATCGTTAAACGTTACGCGGCCGAACAAGTTAAGGAAAGGCATTAGAAGGAGAAACAGGGCAACTGCCAATCAAAATGATGAATAATTGCCAAAGCGCTGCTGGCAGAGAGAAATGTCAGGGCCAGACGGAGTATGCTCTATAGTTGTGCCTTAGTTAAGAACTGAGAGATGACTCGCTGCATTGAAAAAGGAATACTATACTCCAGTGATGTTACTGATACATCCATGAAATCTGTCATGAAAAGGCAGAGCGGCATTCAGGACATCACACTCGTTTCCCCTCTGGTCTCCTGAGCAGTGCTGCCGACTGACGGAAATTCGTCTGCTAATCGGAAGCAGACGACGCTCTACGGATAGAAAGTCATCAACGGAAATAAATTCCGTTTCCTCTTCATTAACCTATGCTAAAATTCATTACAATGAACCTTTTGTTTGAAAAATATTACATCGTATTATTTTTCCTCCTCTATTTTAGTTATATACAACTACATAAATATACTTTTATTTTGATAATTAGCAAAAATGACGAGTCCTTCTGCCTTCCGAGGTATTGTCACCTACGGAAATTATTACTTCGACCACTTCAGCTTCAGACTTCACTGGAATAAGACTTCATTAAAGGTAAGAAATATTAACTTTATAGTCTGAATTAGTTTTAGTGATAGTATTTGTCATAAGCAAATAATAGTTGCAAATCTAAAGAACTTCCATATTTGTATATATTGTTTAAGTCACCGAGCAATATCACATAAACTGTTTTCTATTATTTAACAAGACTTTAGGATTATGGACTAACTTGAGTTAATAAAAAAAAAATGGACTAACTTGAATGTTAATAAAAAAAACCACAAGTGGTAGACATATTCAGCTACTCTGATTGTTTTTATTTTATTTTATTTATTTATTTATTTTTTTGCGATCATAACTGCAAGTGAGACTGTGCTTGCGCGTTTGATACTTATTTGTTACTTAAATCATTACTCATTACTGTGTATAAAACTTGAACTGGTGCTATATTTGCAGAATATGGCTCCACGACCTAAATTTCAAGATACATGGCTTCTTAACCCATAGTTTAAAGACTGGCTAGCAAGAGTGGAAAACTCTCCACAGCAGCCTATTGTCATGTGAGCCTAAAACATCTGAGTGCTGAAATTTCATCCCTGAAACGGCATAGATGTTCTAAGGTAATTGCTTCTTTAGGGCAAAGGAACCCTTACCTCAAGGATTAATCCCATTGACCATCAGCTCAGGATATCAGAGCGACAAGAGGGGATTGGCAACTCTCAAGGAAACCAGAACAGCCATCACATAAATGACGGCTCAACGAGAAGAAGTTCCAGAAGACTGCTGGGCCTTGACCCAGGCTCACATCCCAAACATCTCTTCAAAATGGGCCACAGATAGGGCCTGAAAGTACTCGAGTGTGTAGTAAAACTAAATGTAAATACTTAGAAGTAAACAAGTTACAAAGTGATTTTGTGGGTTTCATTTTCAATAGATAGTCTTGTTGTTTGTTATGAATTAACATAAAAGTGGATAATAACTTACACTTACAGTATCATTATATAATACAACAGATTCACATTGCAAAGGTTAACAAACGCGGAGGAATAACAGCTGATGATGCACATGAGGGAGAACCATCCAGGGGTGAAGACCAAGAGGCTGGAATACTTAATGGTGTTGCATCTGCAACTCTTCTCTTTTTGGTGTTTATAAGTAAACACAACTTACCATTCAGGTACAATACTTGTTTATTTAATATGTGTTGCGTGCAAATGTCATAGAAATTATGAAGCACCGTTGAATATTGCAAATTTATTTATATCTAAAGTCAAAGGACTATGACAACTAGTTTAAACCATATAATTACGTTACTTACATAGTTCTCATTATTAAAAAATCCATCTAATGCCATAAGACCATAACTGCTCATCATATATTTTCTCTCTTCATTTTCAATGTGTGTGAAGACATCATGGAACTTAACAAGAAGATGTTTCCAGATTCCAAAATAGCGGCGCACATGGCATTAAAAAGGACTAAGTGTACTAGCTTAGCCAATGTATTTGGTAACTATGTTGCAGGAAAGCTAAGTCAGAAATTGCATAGCAACAAATTTAGTATCATAATAGATGAAACAACAGATTGTTCCACTAATAAAGCATGTGCCATACTTGTAAAATTCTGTGACACTGTGGAACGTAAGATTACTACTGCATTGCTAGATTTAGTAAATATATATGACAATCATGGGTGCGCGTCGGGAGAAGCTCTATTTAATAGTATCATGAATTGTTTAAACTCTAATTTCATTCCTCTGTCAAACCTCATAGGCTTTGCAGCAGATGGAGCTTCTAACATCATGGGTTCCGTCAATAGTGTAAATAGCAGGCTGAAGAATGCATGCCCTGGTATTTGTATTTTTAAATGTGCTGCACATACAATACATCTGTGTTCCAGTGAGGCGGCTAATACACTCCCCAGAGCGTGTGAGGACTTGGTAAGAAATCTATTTAATTTCTTTCCTCACAGTGCCAAAAGAAAATATGAGTTTAAAGAGTATCAATCATTCTGCAATGTTAAGCCACACAAAATATTACACTCAAGTGCTACTCGTTGGCTATCCCTTCAATGGTTGCGAGACGAATTTTGGAGCAGTGGCAACCACTAAAACTATCTCAATAGAATTTTCCTTGAAGAAAGACTTGGTGCTGTTGATAAGATACACGAAGCACTTAACGTCCCATCAGTTTTCTTGTATTTAAATTTCCTTGACTACATTCTTCAAAAACTAAATACATTTAATCTAATTTTTCAGTCAAAGGGACCCACTTTACACCTTTTACAAGAAAAGATTCAGGATGTATACATCACTGTTTTAAATATATTTTATCATCCTGGCAGCATCACACGGTCAAGGCTTCATCTGATAGATCCCAATGATAATTCAAAACAAATTTATCTTGGTCTAACTTTGCATGAACTTTTTAATCAAGAACAGTACCAACGAGGGAACATGATAAATGATGTAAAAGATAGATGTAAAAGGTATGCATTAGTTGCATGCAATGAAATAAGATCACGATTTGATTTCGACAATAGTCTATAGAGAAGTGCAGCACACTTACACCCAGAGGCAGTTTTGGACCGCTCCCTGAGAACAGAGGTGCCATCATTAAGTGATATGGCCAAAGAAGTGCCACTTATCAACACAGTTGATAAGCAGGCACTTGATGACGAGTGGCGGTCAATCCCTTGGCATCCATTCAAAGAGGAAGTGAAGGGTTTCTTTCCTGCATGATGTAGATAAATTCTTTGAATATATTTTACAAATTACAGATGAGACTGGAGCACCTAAGCTTGAATGTCTGGGAAAATTTGCATTCCAAGTGCTCTCTCTTCCTACCTGCAATGCAGACACAGAACGATTATTCTCTAAGCTGAACTTAATCAAAAGGAAGCAGAGAAATAGTTTAAAGTTAGAAACAGTGAAGTCACTAATACGAATTAGTGAGTGCTGTGATGAACACTTTGAATCTTTTAAACCATCAGAAGAAATGTTAAATGTAATTCAAAACTGAAATAGAATATAGGTTAGTAATATAGGTTAGTAACTACTTATATTATTGTAATTATTATAATAACTATAATAGAATTGTGATATGACATATTTTTCATTTACATAAATTGGAACAGTTTATTTTTGTTTGTGTTTTATTTTTGTCAAAAATAATAGGGATATAATCCTTTGTTTGTATTTTTATTGGCCTCAATTTTTGTATTTCATATATAAAACTTGTTTATATGAAGAAGTGATTGTAATTATTACATCGTGGGAATTGTACTGACGATGCCGTCGAATACGACGAGCAGTGTTACAGTTACAACTCTGCAACTGCTTAAGGAGTCTTAAAAGGAGGAAATATTTAGTGAGTTTCTTCAAATGAATTATTTATGTTATGCTATTATCATTATCTTATTTGGGAAAGAGTTAGCAGTTTTCTAATATTTATCGGTCTGTAATAGAATAGGGTTCAATTGTATTCTTTACATCAGTTTTCTTTCATACCTAATGTTTACAGAACGGCGGAAAAGCAGCTACGGAAAAACGGCAGCCCTGCCTGAGTCCTGAGGCTGAGGAGGTTGGGATGTAGGATTTTGGCAAAGACAATAGGATGGGAGGATTTGAGATCCGGGTGAGGGTCGGAGGAGGAGGAGGAGGACGGGATGAGGACATCAAGGGAAGAAGAAGAAACGATACATACATACATACACACACACACACACACACACACACACACATATATATATATATATATATATATCATATATATATATATATATATATATATATATATATATATATAATGTGTGTATGTGTGTGTGTTTTGCACTAAACAAGATGAAAGGATTAGTGGGAATGAAGTGCATAAGAATTGTGATTTCTCCACGAATGCGTACCAAACAAAAGGTTATATTTAAACCAGTCGGTTGTTATAGCAATTTACGTACCTTAACTCCACTGTGTCACGGAACAAATAACAACGTAATTCCAGGTGATGCCGTGTGGCGAGATCGTGCTATAAAAATCTGAACAGCTGCAACACGCGACGCTGAATACCCCGACCCTTTCATTCTATTCCTGAATATCCTCTTTAGAATCCTTTCTGTGTGTGTGTGTCATAATTATCTATCTAACATAAACTTGAAAGAATACCTTCCATTCTGCCTCGCCCTTCTTCCAGAGCGCACTCGCCATCTCTCAGATTATTGCGCACTGTAGGGTTGTAGCAAGACTGCTCAAGTCTCTGAAATTGTTCCTTTACATCTGGTGTATTTTCCTGTTATACGTAAAATTTTGAAATTAATGAATAATTACGAGAAGACGGAGCCTTTCACAAATTGAAATACACTTTGCAAAAATTGAACTATTTATAAAAGCCTGAGAGTACACAGCCCAGAACGAAGCAGGACTTTCTATATCTAAAACTCCCATGGTTCCAATCCAACAGAAACCGTATGTTCATTTGCCTTAAGGACTGGAATTCTTTTATCGCCGGAAAAGACCTCGGTAAAACGAGACAAATTGAGAGGTCGATGCCCTTTCAGTTTCTCGACAGATGATAACAAATCGTGAGTTATTACTGCAACTTGAGGACGTCTGAGAATTGCACGGCAAAAGAAAAAGAAAACCTCAGAGTTCAGTGGATATCTGAAACTCTCTTGAGAATTCGTCATATTTTCTTTGGTATTTTTGTCGCTTTTGTTGCGTTCCGTTGGAATGAAATATGTTGCGTTAAACCAATACTCTAAATCGCAGTTACTCACAGAAGAGCATATCCCAGAATTTTAAAATTAGGACGTTTGTTTCGAAAGTTATTTATGGGATCCTGTAAATATTCTCAACTGAAAAATATACGTAGTTTATGTATAAGAATACCTAATGAAAGAAAAAATAAATTTCTTCAAGATACCATGCATAGGTATTCATATACATGCTGTAGAAAGTAGATAGTCCTTTTTATATTG
This sequence comes from Macrobrachium nipponense, assembly GCF_015104395.2. NCBI lineage: Eukaryota > Metazoa > Arthropoda > Malacostraca > Decapoda > Palaemonidae > Macrobrachium > Macrobrachium nipponense. The sequence continues at coordinate 3,424,153 of NC_061090.1, read as the reverse complement.
ATTTTGGATGAAGAAATAGTAATGAATGCTTGAAAAGTAATATCTAGGGATTTCTAAATGGAGGTAAAGTGGTGCAAAGAATAGCCTTGATAAAAATCAAACGTTAGTTTTCTATACAGATCGAAATATAGATAGAATCCTCGAAGAAAAGGGTTTCCACAAGTAATCCGAGAAATTACTTTCTATCAGTATTTCTCCATTGAAAAATTATATAATTAAAAATCAATTAACAAAGTGAAGAAAACTTTGCCATTCCTAATATGATAGTGACGATCATTGTAATAAACAGACAATTGTATAGGATTAGAGTGGATTAAAGAATTTAGAGTTCAAGCCAAACACTGGTACCTATAGAGGTCATTCAGAGATGTATTATAACCCATGAAAAAATTGCGGGCAAGGCAAGTTTTAATGTTGTTCCGCAAGTTATATTTTACTAAGAAATCAACAGCTATTGCTTTATTGAGCATATATAACTAACGTTCTGCACCTTATGGAAGTCAACAAATGATGAAAACTTGGTAGCCTTGGATGTCCGGGTGTACTCCTTCCCCCAAAAAGGGCCCTATTATTATTCATTACCTCTTCAAGCTTACGCAGGGTTTGCCATGGGCCTCCTCACTTCTAAACAATTGTGCAAGTCGAATCACAAAAGCTGTCCTGCAACCACGGGGACAATGACTTACCAGAGCCGCCATTCTTGCAGCCTTAACAAGGTACGAATATTCATTCAGAATCAGAGACCGCTATTTGTCGTCATCACCTTGTGGGAGGAATCGGGACGTCATACATTTACGTCACGTATAACTTTGAACCCATACATTAGAGTGTTCCGCCAATGGCTTCGGCTGCTTTATTTTACTCTTAAGAATATACTTTTTTCTAATATAAGTAATAAAGAATGCTGCTGAAAATTAGGTAGGGATGTGAAGTATACTATGGCTAAGTAATAGCTTTGTCAAATGCACAGAAAAAAAGTTATTCCGGAAAAACACTGGGACAAAGGCTCTGAATCTCATAGTAGATAGCAGGAAGAATCCCAAATGGTTTTGTGATATTGTCGCAGTATTTGTACAGACATTATAAAAGAGGTAAATAATGCGTTTTCTGTACAGCATATAATAAAGGCCGCCAAAATTAAATCTCACTTTTGGTGGTCTCTGTATAATGCTGAATTAGCCGCGTCCTATGAAACTTCAACCACGGTCCGGTGGGGCCTAGCCTATATCGCTGCCAAGCACTCAATTACGGGTAATTTCAACCTTAAGTAAAATAAAATCTACAGAGGCTAGAGGGCTGCAGTTTGGTATGTTGGGTGATTGGAGGGTGGATAATCAACATAATTTGCAGCCCTCTAGGCTCAGTAGTGTTTAAGATTTGAGGGCGGACAGAAAAAGTGTGGACATAAAAAAGTGCGGAAAGACAGACAAAGCCAGCTTAATAGTTTTCTTTAAAAAACTAATAAATTTACAGAGAGTTACAGCTATTGGTCAACCAGCTTTATCAGTAGGCAGCACTCAAAAACAGCAAATCACGAACTAGTGGAGGTTACATTCTAAAAGTTCTCAGTAAGGGTTTAAAAAATTTCTTCAAAAGCTGACAAGGCAAGAAGATAAACTAACTGGAATTTTAACTGATTGATATTTAAAATTAAGACTGTATGAAAGTAAGAGTAAAGGAAAATAAAGAATGATATGAATGTTTTGTTTAAATTTCCATATGAATCTGCTGCTAATGAATCATATTAGTAACTGCTGATCAACCTGACACTGCCTGGGAACCTCTGAATGATAACCGATAAACTTTCTCATTCCTGTTATGAGATAGTTGCTTCAGCTACATTGTCCAGCATTTTTGAAATTTTATATTTCACATTTATTGCCTTGCTTACCTATCAGGGATGACCTTGGACTTGAGGGCATCGGGAGGTTCTTTATCCATCCCAGCGACTTCAAAAACTATGAATTACTCTAATATCTGTCATTTTGTGAACATGTAAACTTTTTTCACCGCACTTCTCACATCCCCCTTTCAATCGATGCTGAGCTTGGACTTAATAGGGGCATTATGAGTTTTCACTATTCAACTCGGAAACCTCAAAATTATGGATCAGACACCAGTATCTGCAATTTTTGGTTATTTTTACATGTCACCACCTCACCCCTCCACCCCTTCTCTTCTCACCCCCAACCTCGTACCGTCCCCTTTCCCTATCAGTGCAGAACTTGGACTTACAGGGCATCGGGAGTGTCACTAGTCATCTTAGGGTGACCACATCACCTAAGGATTAGACACCAATATCTGTCGTTTTTTTTGTTATCATATTATGTCACCACCCTCCCCACCCCCTCCCCCCCTCCTCCTATTGGGCTGAACTTAAGACTTAAAAGGGCTTCAGGAGTGTCACTATTCATCTCGGCAGCCTCGAAAACTATGAATTAAGAAACTAATATATGTATTTTTTCGTTATTTTTACGTTACCCCCTTCCCAACCCCTTCCTATCAGAGGCTGGACTTGGACTCATACATCAGGAGTGTCGCTATTCATCTCAGTGACCTCTAAAACTATGAATTAGACACTAATATCTGTTGTTTTCGGTTATTTTTACGTCACTCCCTTCCCTTTTTAACTTCCCTCCCTTTTTCTATCAGGGCTGAACTTGGACTTCACGGGGATCAGAAGAGTCACTATTCTTCTCAGAGACCTTGAAAAATACGGATTAGACACAAATACCTGTCGTTTTCAGTTATTTTGATGTGTCACCACAATGGTGAGTCATATATATATAGGTATATATATATATATATATATATATATATATATATATATATATATAGTATATATCTATATATATATATATATATATATATATATATATATATATATATATATATATATATATATATTAATGGACCACTATTATTAGAGGCACTCATTATTGTAGATATGTAGATCTTCTGACCAATGTTTAACTCTTTGTAGATATTTTAAACAAGATTTGATAATTAGTAAAAACCAACCTACTTAAGCCTGGGGGTTCTCTCTCAATCTACCTTACAGTAACGCATGCAACTTATTTCTGATTATTGGCACATTTCTTTCTTATATACACCCTTTGTTCTAGTTTAAGTATTGAAGCAAAAGAAATAATGCTTAAAAGCATGGACACAATAATTAGAATTCCGTTAAGAGAATTATCACTAAAAACCTATCTCTGTCTTTAAAATCATCGATAATAGAGGAAAATAGCATTCAATTATGAAACATTTAAGTTACGGGAAGTTTTTTAATTAAATGTCATCAAAGATTCCAAAGACCACGAAGCTCTTGATGCAATTAGCTTCCCTTTGATGACCTTCATCTCCTTTTCTTTGATCAACTTAATCAGCTCATAATGGATTTTATAAAACGTTATGATTTAAGAATCTTATCAAATTAATATCCAGAGGGAGGAAAAACAAATCATCTTAAGCGAGGAGTCTGCAAATAGTTTTCAAGTATGGTTTCTGTTTCTGAAATATCTAAAGTTATTCATACATCACATTAAATACTTCAAAACAAAGTTGCATACAATTCTGTAAGTAGGAAATGAGATACCATCCAGTTTTTATTCATTTTCGTTTTTTTTTTACCAATAACAAAAAATTTATTTACAATTTCTACATTAAAAAGTGCTAACTATAAGAACTATGCATTACAAAATGGTATCTGTTATTGATATGAAAATGAGCCCAAATCCACATGAATATTGAATAAACTAGTCAAGACCTTACGAATCCTGACGTCTTTCGGCAATACATAAATGCTGCATAGTTACATCAACCATTTTCAATGTAAGGAGCATGTAGCTAATATGAAGTTGGAACGCTTGTGACATGACTACTCCTCGGAAAGGAGAGAGAGAGAGAGAGAGAGAGAAGAGAGAGAGAGAGAGAGAGAGAGGAAAATAAGTTTGAATCTTTACAAAAGGAGAATATTTAATATACTGGAGCACAGACGATCATACTTGGGCATTGAATTCTTGTCTTCAATCGGATTTTGTCTCAATTGTCCACTGTGATAACCTTGTGTGAGCCAAGCAATCTTACTTATTTTATAATAATTGGTATAATTACAAAGATAGCTACGATAATCTAATGCTAATTATAATGCTTAGTAGGTTCATTACAAAAGGAGCTTATTGGATGCTTAGGAGTGTATTCTGCCATGGCTCATGAGTATCATTGGAGTCTTATACCGATGGATTTATTTTCTACAAACAAGAAAGATTTCATGAATAATTTTATAATTTACGTGACAGAATATTGGTAAGTATTTCCCTTCAATACAAATGAATAAACAAAATAGATAGAATTTTTCGTATGCACATACACAATACACACCACCACATACATACATATGTACACGCACAAACATACATATATACATATATACACACACACGTGTATACATTTACACACACATATACATTATATATATATATAATAATTTAACTATTTAAGTGCTGTTTCGATGTTAAACAAAACAGATTTTCATTAATTTTCAGAAGGTCTTTCATTAAAACTCTAAGACTTATATTAGTAGCCCTGAAGTAGGCGAACTGAAAGCTTTATAAGAATAATTCAAGAATTTCATAATAGAGGCTGTCTTCATGGACAAAAGTTTAAGTCATCAGGGCCAAAGAAGCAGGAGTTTCTCTCTCTCTCTCACTTCTCTCTCTCTCTCTCTCTCTCTCTCTCTCTCATAAACAGAAACGGATACGCAAATACTTTAAAATTACCTACTTCCGGTTACTAAAAGGATTTAATTTTTAAGATTGCATGAGCGTTACCTGTATTCTAATAAACTGGGCAATACAATGATTTAAATGACCACTCTTAATATTCTCCTAAAAGACATTTAATAAATTCATCCCAGTCAAAGAAATCTGATTGAATTTGACTACATCGCCATCGTAAAATTCAAATCAAATGTCCTTCAAAAGGAATTTAGAAAAGAATGCTAATTGATGGCGAGCAAAAATAAAAAAAAAAAAAAAAAAAAAAAAAAAAAAAAAGTGAATCTCGGTATCATAATTAAGCGGATGCAAATTTGATTATTAATATTCCCAGAATATAATAGATTGATTATGACATGGAAATCTTATTTGAATAATCTCTTCAAAAAGGCTATGTTTAATGCATGAGATAAAGTTTTCATATACACACACACACACACACATATATATATATATATTCTATATAGTATATATATATGTATATATATATATATATATATATAAATATATTATATATACAAACCAACAACACCACACCACACACACAAATATCTATATATATATATATATAGAAATTACACATACACTGACACAAACACACACACACCCACACATATATATATATATATATATATATATATATATATATATATATATATATATATATATATATATATATATATCTATATATATATCTATATATATATATATACTATATATATATATATATATATATATTATATATATATATATTATATGATATATTATATATATATATATATATATATATCTATATATATATATATATATATATATATATATATATATATTATATATATATATTATATATATATATATAAAGATAAATGCCACGAAGGAAAAATAAACGAAGGAGTCTGCGAGATCTTCGGCTGAAAAGCCCTTTACTGAAGCAGCTACTGACAAAAATACGAGAAAAGACAATACAAGAAGGTTCGTATAACTGACAGATAGGGATTATAAAAGGATTAGTGCCTAGAATCCGACACACCTGGAAGATAAGAAACCTTCCCAAACAAGCATAAACAAAGGGTGCACTTAAAGGTTTAAGACAATCATCTCAGATACAATCTCCAGACAATTAAAGGATTATAGGTGACAGCTATACGGAACCATGGTAGACCAAAACCATATTCACAAAAAATGACAGACATACATTACAATAAAATTTTTTTTTTTTTTTTTTTTTTAATAACTAACTAAGGCAACTGATTTTTATTTAAGTCAGTAATTTATTTTTATTTAAGTCATTAATTATATATATTTGAGGTCATTCTTAAACATGTTACAGATACAAGGGTCTAATGAAAAAGGCCACGACTAACATTGAAATTACAATGAAAAGTAAGTTGTATTAAAGCAGATTCTAAAAGATTTCGTATAAAGACATCTCTTGACCGTGCAATTACTGAACTGTCAATCCAATTAATTCGGTGGTTGTTTTCACTTAAATGAATAAATAATGCATTAATTTTTGCCTTTTTGCCCAGTTTTTTACAGAGGTATTTATCTGGCTTATTAAGCCTTACTTCTAAGCCCTTGCTCGACTGTCCGAGGTAGAATGAGGGACAATCCATACATGGAATTTTATATATTATGTTGAAACAGCACATAGCAGCCGCCAAGCAAGAAGAGAAAGAAAAAATTCAAGGAACTGGAAAGAACAAGGACCTCTTTCAATCATTCTATCCCGGCTGATTGGAAGGACTCGCTGCGACGGGAAATTTACGAAAAACTACGTAGGACTACAGATGCCCTGAAAAGGAAACTCGACAGAAAACAAACTAAAAAATCTTATTGATAGCAGTGATTGGGACTAATTGTGCCCGTCAGGGAGTCCAAGATTGTGTTTGTTAACTATTTCTAGTAAACAAATAAGTGAAAATGTTGTGAGTGCGCTTGGATTATGGTTTATCTTCTTTGCAACAAGTAGACCTTCGGCTTTAATGATCGGGTCATCCCTAAGTAAATTTGAAAAATATTGTGATCTTCCTCAAAATCATGTCGACATGATTAAAGGTATTGTTTACGGAGCTGCCAATGTTAAGCATGAAAAAGTAACTTCCCTGCTCGCTATAAGAAAAGTTTGACCGATCTTAAAAAGGACAATACTATCCACATCACAAAAGCGGATAAGTCAAATAGTATAGTAATTTTAGATAAAGCTGACTACATATCACGTATGCAAGCCCTACTGGATGATGATGTGACTTATAAAAAACTAACAAAAAATCCTCTTGATCAAGTCATAAAAAACTTCAATAGCATAGTGAAAAGTATCCTTAAAGATAAAACAGAACTACTAGGCAAATTGTCAGTCAATTCTCCTTCGCTACCTTACTTATATGGATTAGTCAAAACGCACAAAGAAAATAATCCCTATGCGGCCTATTATCAGTACTGTTGGTTCAATTTCATATAACTCTCGAAATATATCACTAAGATCTTGTCCCCGTTACTTGGAACCATCTCCGATTCTCATATATATAATTCTCTAGATTTAGTTGATAGATTATACAAAATTGCTCTTTGCCCTACTGATAGATTCGTTAGTTTTGACGTATGTTTCTCTTTTTACTAAAGTCCCTATAGACTCTATTTAGAATATCTTAGCAATGAACTAACTCAGCATGAATTACCTCTACCTATAAGTCACATTATTTCACTCACGAGTTTGTGCATTTGTGATTGTAAGTTTATATTCAATGGTGAATTTTATCAACAAATGTTTGGCATGGCAATGGGAAATCCTTTATCACCATTGCTCTCAAACCTGTATATGGAATTCTTCGAAAAAACGCTACTTACCTAATATCATTCATATTCCTGTAAAGTGGTATCGTTACGTTGATGATTGTTTAGCTGTTCTTCCTGTCGGTATTGATGTAAATGATTTACTCTCTAAATTAAATAACCAGGTACCATCGATTAAGTTTACTCTAGAATTAGAAAAAGACAATTGCCTCCCTTTCTTAGATGTTTTGATACATAGAGAACCATTTCAATGTAAATTCAGTATTTATAGGAAACCGACTAACAACTTAACTTATGTTCATTTCTTCTCAGGCCACCATCTTAATATAAAAAATATCAATTTTTTCCTCTATGTTTTTACGAGCATTACGAATTGTCAGTCCACAATATTTGGATCAAGAAATTGAATACATAAGAAAAATAGGGAAAGTATTTAATGCTATCCTTCACATATATTAGACATTTGTTATAATAAGCCCACAAAAGTTTTATACTGAAACAACACACAGAAAGAAAATTCTAAGAACATTCTCAGTTTGCCTTATTTTAACGGATTTGAAACCATTAAACCATTGTTAAAAGCTTTTAACGTCAACCTTGTTTCTTCTTATAATAACACACTAAAAAGAATGTTGATAAAAAATGGCCCCAGAGAAAGCAACAACATAATATATAAAATTCCATGTATGGATTGTCCCTCATTCTACCTCGGACAGTCGAGCAAGGGCTTAGAAGTAAGGCTAAGCCAGCATAAATACTCTGTAAAACTGGGCAAAAATCTAATGCATTATTTATTCATTTAAGTGAAAACAACCACCGAATTAATTGGATTGACAGTTCAGTAATTGCACGGTCAAGAGATGTCTTATCACGAAATCTTTTAGAATCTGCTTTAATACAACTTACTTTTCATTGTAATTTCAATGTTAGTCGTGGCCTTTTTCATTTAGACCCTTGTATCTGTAACATGTTTAAGAAATGACCTCAAATATATAATTACTGACCTTCAAATAAAAAAAAAAAAAAAAAAAAAAAAAATTTCCAAGTTTGCCTTAGAGTTATTAAAAAAAAAAAAAAAAAAAATTTTAAAAAAAAATTTGGAATTGGTAATGTATTTCCTGTCATTTTTTGGTGAATATGGTTTTGTCTACCAAGGTTCCGTATAGCTGTCACCACTATAATCCTTTAATTGTCTGGAGATTGTATCTGAGATGATTGTCTTAAACCTTTAATTGCACCCTTTGTTTATGCTTGTTTGGGAAGGTTTCTTATCTTCCAGGTGTGTCGGATTCTAGGCACTAATCCTTTTATAATCCCTATCTGTCAGTTATACGAACCTTCTTGTATTGTCTTTTCTCGTATTTTTGTCAGTAGCTGCTTCAGTAAAGGGCTTTTCAGCCGAAAGATCTCGCAGACTCCTTCGTTTATTTTTCCTTCGTGGCATTTATCTTTATTTATGGATTTATCACGTTCCTAACTTTCGTGATTCTGTTATACATATATATATATATATGTGTGTGTGTGTGTGTGTGTGTGTGTATAATATATTTATATATGCGTGTGTTTATATAGTCATATATATATGTGTGTATATGAAAAAAAATATATATAGTATATATATATTATATAATATATATATATATATATATATAATATATATATATATATATAAGAATAATGATGATAACCTTACTGGTTTTTCGTACCTTCGACTGCTTTATTGTGAATAAGTGGGATATCTTCTTTCTGTATTTTCCTGTACAATGGCCCCTGTGGGGTTGTTCCCTATGAATAGGTTTCATCTACTTAATAATAATAATAATAATAATAATAAAAATAATAATATAATAAATAATAATAATAATAATAATAATAATAATAATAATAATAATAATAATAATAATAATAATAATAATAATAATATAATAATGTTTTGCTAAGTTCCCGGCTGATATCAAGACTATTGCTTCTTTGACTTGAGGATTCAGGTGTACCTCTCTGGAAGTTATTTTTCTTTGTGACATAAAATTCACTTGCCATCAAATCATTCCAATTGAATTCTATTGTCTGTGGGATAGCTTTAGCCTGACTACATATGTCCACCACTTTCTCTTTCTTGGAAGTCTGTCAGATACATGATCACTATCCTTACATGACGTATCTGCATATGTATGACATTAGTTCTCATTTATTCAGATTATCTCCCATACTCACGTCCTTCTTTTATAACTTATCTTTCATATCCTCTGTTTTTGCAGAAAATGTCTGTGGTTTGGCGAGCGGCACCGACTGATATATATAGAGTACCTTACCCAGAACTATGATGGAAGCAAGGTTACCTTGGATGGAAAATGGCGTCAGTATATTGGGAATATCAACTTTTCTTTCTCTAGGTGGACCAAGCGGCGGCCTTTTATAAATGGCAGCTCGAGAGAATAATCCTCAATTTCTTCGTGGCTTAAGCAGCTTAACCGTCCCAAAATAACCTATCTTACGATGGCAGGAAAATTTGGTAGCGTAGTCCAAAACATCTACCACTCTTCTAGGTTTATGATTTTTATTCAAATCGAATTTGATGACGATGATGATTTATAAACAAAATGAACTTCTGCGAGAACATATATTCCCAAAAGTACCACTTTTCTGATTCATCTTTTAATAAAGATGAAGGTCTGATCCAGGATAATGTCGGGTATGGCACATAAGCATGGACCGAAAACAACGAATCGAGCATCTTCCTAAATTTGTCGTAGTGTAACTTCTCACAGTCTGAGATTTTTTCTGTCGACGACCAGGCCACCAGAGAGAGAAATGAAAGTGGTCTTCCTTCAGTCACTTTCCTCACTTAAAATGAGAATGAATCGCTTTTAGAGATAAAGTTGCTGATTGGAATGTTTTGAGTTAATGAGAACATTTTATCAAAGTTCAGGTTTTGCAGTAATTTACCAATGAATGCAAAAACTCAAAATCTGGTATTGTGTCGATGATAAAGATGTGCTATTCTGTATACTAAACTTTGAAGGAATAATACAATAGCCAGAGCAGGGATTAATTAAAGAAAAAGCGCTATTATTTCTGAATGAATGTACTTAGGAGAGAACATTCTATCTGGTAAACGTAATAGACTCAACTAATTTTCCTATTTTATATTCATTATACAAATGGATGGAAAATGAACATAAAAATAAAATTCTCCCAAAATGTAATGAACGTATACATTACGAAAACCGAGAAGTAAAAAGAGAATAAGATTAAAGGAAATTCTTCAGAGAAAGTAAAATGAAAATGAATTAGAA
>NC_061090.1:3378286-3408286 GCF_015104395.2 Macrobrachium nipponense | reverse complement strand
TATATATATATATATATATATATATATATATATATATATATATATATATAGTATTATATATACTTACACATACACACATATTTTTTACAATCCTTTCAATAGTACGTAGCTGTCCAAGCCTTCGAGAAGAGTCGAAGGATCACCTCAAAAAACTCAATATGTAAGTACATGAAAATGATAATGAATTTAATTAAAACTGCACTCGGCAATCTTTATACTGAGGTAGCAACACACGCCCTCCTAAACCTTAAAAACAATATTAATGAGAAAAAGCCTCAGAACATCGACCAGTGTAATTATAATAACTAGAGCCGACAGGAGATAGTAACCTGGACTGTCCGTAATCAGGAGGGTTCCAAATTATCTTTGGAAGCGCAATTATTAAACAGATGATTGTTATTGCGAGGGCCGTTAATGAACACGAAGTTATTTTAATCTGCTTTTATCATCTCGAAAGACACCTGATGAAATCTCTTTTATCACAAGTTTTAACAATACTTAAAGGGCAGCACTCAATTAGAAGGCATATTAACGACAAAAGGTTCACATGAGCTAATGAATGGATCGCCGCTGTTAGAATTAGCCATTTGCCCGTATACCAATACCTTATTAATTGAATGTTTGAGTGGTTTACTTTACGCGCAATTCATACTCTGATTACGCATGATGAACTAGAGTGAATAAACATCACACGTGTTCGAGGATAATGTCACAAGATGAACTGAAATTCTCATCAGAAGAACTAGATCTCATCCAATGCTTTATGATTTCGTTGATCAGTTACTTCACGGAGCTTATAGACAGACAGAACAGACAGTGAAGAATTCAGAAATGGGGGGGCGGAAGCCATGCAGGAAATTCTTTTTTTTTATGATTTATGAGTTAAAAAATTGAATAGCTAAATGTTCGTAGATTTTTGAAAATGTATACCGATTATGTATGCTTCTGGTGATCTGTACTTGGATGGGTGACCTCCAATAAATGCTATTCTCTTGGAACATAACGGACCCAAGCCCTCAAAGGGTTGGATGAATACGCATCAGTCCAGCAGCTGCATATTGATTTTGTGGTTAGTTGTAAATTCAAGGGTCAACCGTTTTGATCAGATTTTTATATCCATCGCTCTGAGATTATGGAATTATCTTCCATCCACTGTTTACATAGTATATGTATACGTACACACACACACACACACACACACCACACACACATCATATATATATATATATATATATATATATATATATATATATATATATATATGAATATATATATATATATATCTATATATAGTATATGTATATATATATATATATATATATATATATATATATATATATATATATATATAATATGTTTAACCTGGTCTTAATGAAATATTTTCTTTCCTTTCATCCAATTTTTTTAAGAAAACCCCTTTGTGTTTCATGGCATTCTGAATGTAATTCATGTCATTCTGAAAGGAAAAAATATACTTTCTCTGTATACTACAGAGCTATAATAATGAGGACATTTGTATGGATGAATGAAACAAATAAAACAATTGAAGCACGATTGAAAAAATGTAACCCGATACTGTAAAGGATACTCGACCGTTTTTTTCTTTTTTTTCATGAAAAGTTTAGTGGAATTTAAGGACGAGTCCACAAACTCACGTTTCCAGGAGGGCGACGATGGTCCTCCAGAGAAAGTTTTTATCTAAGGGAAATATATTTTTCATGCTCGTGGAATCTAGACAACGTTCGACTCTCAGTGGAACGTTTAAATTGTATTAGACTTAAATTCGTGAGAGACGTCAATTTCTTGACCACTTTGAGAAGGAAAGAAAACAACCTAACAGGGGAGGACTGGAAGTGGAAGAAGCACGAAGCATAAATCTGCCACTTCAAATTAAATACCTTAAATAAATTCCTGTCAAGAAACGCGATAAAGTTAATTTTAAAGAGAAACGCGTGTTCTTTTAGAGAGCAATCGTTGGAGAGAAAATTGCATCTTAGACAAATTTTATGTAAACTGTCGTTTTATACCTCCTTAAAAATTCGTTCTCAGTTCTGGTAACATTTTTTGAGTCGCACTATTCAATAATCAAACATTTCCTAAAGAAACAAATGAGCTGATTATAATATTTAGGTCAAAGCTGGGACCTATGAGGTTATTCAGCGCTGAAATGGAAATTGGCAGTAAAACGTTTGAAAGGCGTAACAGGAGGAAAACCTCAAAGCAGTTGCACTATGAATCAATTGTTAGGAGAGGGTGGAAAGTACGATGGAAGAAGGAGAATATGAAAGAAGGTACAGTAAAAGGAACAAAAGGGGTTGCAGCTAGGGGTCGAAGGGACGCTGCAAAGAGCCTTGAGTAATGACTATAGTACTAGTGCTTACAGTGCAACCGGATGAGGTGCACTGACGGCACACGCCCCGCCCCTAGTGAGTGCTACGGGAATGTTGATCTAATATTACATTGCAATTACCCTCCATAATCAGATATTGAACAGACCGGGTTAAATTTACCTTGTTAAATAAAAAGTTTAAAAAGTCAAAAAAAAAAAAAAAAAAAAACGCATTGGGAAATAAACATTTCCATTTCCGTCGCCCGCCTGGAAGTATATTGAATTTCAAGTATTTGGAATTCTTCTCAGACGAAACTGGGAATTTGTCCACTATATTGGATCTGTCAGTGTCTTCGACGTTTATTAAAAATTTCTCGCTACTATGGTAAACTTTTCTCTGGACAGATTGGGTTAATGAAATCGGTAAATGAGCAAAACTCTTCTGAGGAAAAAATGACTCTAATTCTCCTTTCCAACACCCCCCCCCCCTCTCTCTCTCTCTCTCTCTCTCTACTCTCTTCTTCTCTCTATCTCTCTCTCTCTTCTCTCTCTTCTCCTCTCTTATTCTTTTCTCTCTAAAGTAGACAGTAACCTATTTATTCAACGAAAACCAGAAAAAAAAAAAAAACGGATGGAAACTAGAACTGAAGAGATATATACAACACATCTCATTGTGGAGACTTCTTTACCTACAAGATGTGTGACACATGGAATAAACTACCACCAGTTGTCAATATTAAGTGTGGAAGAGTTTTTTTTTTAAAGAAAGCTAAACAAAATTAATTAGGATACTGTGAGCCCCTAGAGATAAGTTGAGCTCACAATGTCTACCTCGGAAGGACTAATAAGTCTTAGAGACATCCTAATCCTTGTAATCCTAGCGAGTGCCAGTGTGGCTATTCCCGTACAAACATGCAACACAATCCTCCGTGAAATGTGACTGGGACCCACCTGCACAGATCCGACCTCTTGAACACCAATGAGTCGGCAACACTGGATCGAGTACTGGTGCGATTAGATATGATTATGACCTTGTAATGCCTCTCCTCTTATTCTTTCCTCACTTCTCTTCCCACTCTTACGCTCTCTTCCCTTTATTCTTTCCTCCTTCTCTTTCTCGACTCGTTACGCTCTCTCCCCTTTATTCTTTCCTCTCTGTCCATCTCTTCCCCTTTATTTTTCCTTTCTTCTTCTCACTCTCCACTCTCTCTTCCCTTTATTCTTTCCTCTCTACTCTCCTCCTCTTCTCTCTCTCTCTCTCTCTCTTCCCCTTTATTCTTTCCTCCTCTCTCTCTCTCTCTGCTCCAAAAATCCTCTCTCCTTCTCTCCTCTCTCTCTCTCTCTTCCCTTCCCCCTTCCTTTCCTCTCACTCTCTCTTCCCTCTCATCTTTCCTCTATCTCTCCTCTCGCTCTTCCTTTCTCAGTCTCTGCTCTCCTTCCCTTAAGACACTCTCAACTGACAATTATAGTAGTCCCGCGATCGACTGGTTAATTAATTACAGGTACTAAAACTGACGACACAACATCTAGGTTATTGACGCCACAATACTTTAAAAAGGGAAACTAAAAAAAAAAAAAAAAAAATAAAAGTAGTTTCATGAGACATATATGTAAAGTGTGTGTGTGTGTGTGAGAGATCATATCAACTCGGGGAGAGTTTAAAATCTAATTTTTACTGCAATTAGAAAAACTTATAATATATTTCATTACGATTAATACGGTTTTAGAAATTACATTTTATACGATGGAAGCTAAAAACTTCCAATAGGCCAGAAAGCCCCTCGGGTTTCCTTCAGTTTATCCTAAAAAATAAAAAAAATTACCTACGTGACATCGCTGTGGTTCCAGGCACCAATATCGATCACGATCTTTAAGAATTTTAAATATATTCAACAGAAAGAGAGAGAGAGAGAGAGAGAGAGAGAGAGAGAGAGAGAGAGAGAGAGAGAAATCACCATGTAAATATAAAGGAATTTAAAAGCTGTAAATCGCAATTCCTCAGATTCTCTGCCGTGTTAAGAGAGCAACCGTTTTAAAGTCTGGATATCTTTCAGAGCTGCAACTGCCGTCTTTTCTGAGCTTGTTCTCTCAAAATGCGCCTCCCTCCCTCCGACCTTTCACGAGACGTCGACCCTCCTCCTGTCTTGGTCCATTAAGTTTCAACGAATCCCTTTTTTGTTGTGACTTTTCTCGCGAAGGAAAACCTAGAAAGGTTCTCTTCAGTTGACAAAATGTTTTGCCTTTTTCGCTCGCCGGATTATCCTTAGATTTCTTCTGTTGCACTTTTTGTTTTATCAGATTTTTTTTTACAAACTTACAATATTTAGCATCATGACCATAATATTAACTCACCCTTCTCAAAATGAATTAGCAGATAAATAAATCAAAGAACATGAAAAAATACAGCTCCCCAAAAACGATAAAATTTCTTTATTCGTTTTCACTTTCATTTCGTTTGCTTGGCAAAGCTTCGAAACTAATAAGGACAGCTTAGCATAATGATACTTGCTCTTCAATTTTCTCTAGGGGAAAAGGAAGTTCAGAATAGCTCAGTTTGAAAGAGAGAAAGAGAGTACAGATCCCCAGGTAAATATACAATGGAAAAGTTTACAATGGAAAAGTTAATCTCTTTCCCTGTCTATATTTACAAAGGGAAAATTCTAGCAACATGTACTCTTAGAATTACTTTTACCAAAACCCACCAGGTGTCAAGGGAATCGAATGATAAGGACCAAAACTGAAAGAAAGAACAGACCTTCGTTCTAGTGCAATAAAGCCACTGCAAATATATACAGACCATACAGACAATGACATGCGGATATGCGCTCCACTCGCTGGGTGTGGAGATGAAATTCCTTTCTCAATCAAGAAACGACACAGCAGCAGCAGACGAGAGAGAGAGAGAGAGAGAGAGAGAGAGAGAGAGAGAGAGAGAGAGAGAGAGGTCTGACACTTTCTCGGCGTAGTGTAATTTTTCATTCAGGAAAATTCCCCTATTTTATCTTTCATGCCCAAAATTTTTGGTTAACTTTAACAAATATGTTTCTCCTTCGCCTAGGAGAGAGAGAGAGAGAGAGAGAGAGAGAGAGAGAGAGAGAGCGAAAAAAAAAAAAAAAAAAAAAAAAAAAAAAAAATTTGGGGGGGTAATATTCCATTCAGGAAAAATGCGAAAATGCCGATCAAATTCCCTTCCTTTATCTTTCCGGACCCAAAATTTTCGGTTGGTTAACTGTAAGGTAAAATGTTTTTCCTTCGCTTTCCACAGGAGTAGCGGAACTGATCCGGTTACGAAGGGTCAAAAAACACATATACTTCTATTGTTTCTCAGCTTTGACTTTGGAGTTCATATTTCCACTTGCAAGCAAAAGTGAAACATAACTTTTATGTTTGCACATGGAATATTACAATATCCATAGCTTGCTCATACATACGCACATAAAAGAGAAGTCTCGTTAAACGAAATATCATTATTTTTCAACTGGATCCTTTCCAGACTTTTATAGATGTTATCCTATTTGTCTCCCCAGTTCCAACTTGGCGACATATTTGTTTTTTCTTGCCTGCACAAAAGTAGATCTTCATCTCGATTAATATCTGAAGAAATAACGTGAACTAACGATTGTTTTATTTTCACGTCAGGTGATTATCTAACAAAATCTAAACTATTAATAGTGTACAGAAGTTTATACATACATATATACATGGATGCTAAGAAAGTAGAGGTAGAAGTATTTTAGTTCATAGAGGCATTCCAAAACAAGTGACAAACCTTCCCTCAGCCTTCTTTCATACTGCAACTTTCATCATTAAACCCTTATTAGTTCAAAATCACAGTCCTTTTATGGTCCTATTAAAAGTGATGTATGGTTCCACTAAAAAGATTTTAACCCCCAGTGTCATAAAATATATATATATATATAATATATATATATATATATATATATATATATATATATATATATATATATTATATATATATATATATATAATGTTAATAGAAAGAGCAACAGAGAAAGGGGAGGGGGGGGGGGGGGGGGGGGGAGGGAAGGGCTGGGATTCATTGAAAGGTCCCTCACGATCGACGAACTTTTTCTAAATACAGTCAAAATGTCATAAAAAAAAATTTTATGCATGTTCTAAAATAGGCTAGATGGCGAGGTCCCTTAACTAAAAATTAAAAGTAATCTGAGATTTCTGATGATTCACATTCTTTCAAGTATAGTAAAAGATATAGCCGACTTTAAATACCTCTGCAACTATTTTGCGGAATATGAGAACATGCCGTTTCATGGTTCACCCCCTCGCTCGGTGCCAGACACTAAAATATAGCATACCAATTACATTCTGGTATGCACAAGTCATTACTTTTCTGTTGATGAGATTTATGTCACATTTTACCCGCTAAATCCCTAAAAAAAACAAATACATCCTATGAATAATAGGTTATATCAAATAAATTCAGTGTACAATGCATAAAGATTTTGTCCCTCTAATTTTCAATAAATAGCCATTATTTAAAATAGGAAGTCTAGTTGGTCAGAGATTTTTATTCTGTCATTAACTGGAAATCTTTCGTTTCAATTCTCATTCCTGATAAGAGAGAAAGACTAAGTATTTGTATGGATTTTCATCAAACCATACGATCCTTCTATTTCGTACACCCAGCGATTAGTGTTCTGGTTGAGAACAGGTTATGACCAGGAGTTTCATTGTGAATGACTGAACGCGCTGTCGGTTCTTTTGTCACTAAGTTACAGTTTTTTTTTTTTTTTTTTTTTTTTTTTAAATCGAAATTGTAGTTGTGCTACAACCGGTTCTTTAAGCAATGGTGCTGCGATGATTATGTATATGCGATGGTAACTGTTTGAGATGAAAAAGAAAAAAGTAATTACTAATTTATTGTTTGGTCTCGCCGGAGATCTTCCTCTTTTTCTAAAATGAAAATGTATAGTTTGGTTAATTAAACGAGTAATATCACCAGCAAGAATTTCCACCAGTTGACATTATGTATTTTATGTTTTATAATGCAAATTGAGGTGATTAGTGGTCGATCGGTTAATACATGAACAGCGATTAATGCCCAATTGGTGATTTCAGCAAATGGAATATATACACCTGTGTATATCTATTCAGGCACTACCAACACCCGTGTATCCCAACAACAGATTGACTCATTCACAACACACACACAAACGCATATATACTATTATTTAGACTAAAAAAATCATTAACTTTGCAGTAAAGCCTATTTGCATCTGAAATCTTTAAAAAAAAACATATTAAAAGTCTTCACAGTTATGATTATTAGCTTCTAATCTGCTCAATTTACCGAAGGGCTGACTTTCGTGAATAAAAACGCCGTTTGCAGAGTATCTGACTCCTCATAGTTTAGGACATTTTTGCATAAACTGTTGACGATTTTGTTTTGTTTATGAGAACAGATGACCATTTTAACTGGCGATGAAAAGCAGAAAGTTACACCGAAAAAACATTTCCCACTTAGTATCCATTCATGCTTTTTAATATCTTTTCTCATCTCTGCCGGTTCAGCTCTCATTTATATTCATTACATCCGTTCTCTTTTAAGCGCAGTTTATTTACCAACTCAAAAAGCTTTTGTTGCTTTTTATACCAAGAGGAACGTATTTCCAACATCATTTTAAAAATGAACTTTATACATCGTGCACACACCCACACACACATATATATACGTATACACACGATATATTTATTAATAGTATATTATATATATATATATATTATTATATATATATATTTATATATTATTAAATAATTAAATTATAATATGATATAATATATATATATATATGAAATATATATATTAGTATATATATAGTATATATATATATATATATAATATATATATATATTGTATGTATATATATATATATATGGTATTATATTGCAATTATATATATTATATATATATGATATATATTAATGCTATATATATATATATATATATATATGTATATATATATAGATATATGCCCCCCCATATATATATATATATATATATATATATATATAATATATCTATATATATTAATATATATATATATCATATATATGCATATATATATATATATGTATTATATATATATATATAAAAGTATATATATATATATATAGATAGCAATTGTATTATGTATGTATTATTTATAATAAATTAATTATATATTAATATATATATAAATGTATTATAAATATATAGTAATTATATATCATATATATATTATATATATTATAATATATATAATATTATAGAATGTAATTGTATATATGAATGTATGTATGGAGTAGATATATATATTAATATATCTCATAGTAATATATATATATATACATATATATAATATATCTATATATATATATATATAGTATATATATATATGTATATATATCTATATATATATATATAATTATATATAATATATATATATATCTATATCTATATATATATATATATATGTATATATATATATATGTGTAGTATATATATATCTATATATATTAATATATATATATAGTATAGATGTATACTATATATATAGATACATATATATATATATATATACTATATATATATCATGTATATATATATATATATATCTATATATATATGCATATATATATATATATATATATATACTATATATATATCTATATATATGTGTATGTATGTATGTTGTATGTATGTATATATACATATATATAATATATATACATATAATATATATAATATATATCTATATATATAATAGTATATATATATATATATATATATAGTCTTCTACGAAATTTTCGGTATTTTTCAAAAGGCAAATATTGACTAAGAGCTATCAGTAAAAAATAATTTTGGAGGAAAACCATGTCTTGATGAAAAAGTTTGAAATATTAACAGTGTCTTTTACATAATTCAGAAAAGATAACAAACGAGAATTTGAGTCTCAGACTGGTGTATAAGACTTTGACGAAGGACGTAAAATGCATCAAATTACCTTACTTTGGGCATAGTAGCTAGATTCTCCGAATAAAAGTTACAAGGAATGTTTAAACGCAGTTTTCCTCAACTTCGTTTTCCATTTATTTGAACAAATTCACTGTTGGATCACTTCAGAAGGAGGAACCTGCTCTTCCTGTTGACCCCTTGGAGGAGTTGACCCTGTTTCTGGTGTGTTTTGTTGGTTTACTTGTTCTCCAGTGTGGTCTGCGATGCGAGGGAACAAGATTTTTCGTTGTTCAAAAAACACAACTTTGGAATATTTCAGGACAATGTATTAATAGCATTACCTCTCTGTGTAAAGCTTTGATATTTTGACTGACAATATATCAATGATATTAACATTCTGTGTAAAGTTAAGTTTATCTCAATTTAACTAGACCACTAAGCTGATTATCAGCTCTCCTAGGGCTGGCCCGAAGGATTAGATATTTTTACGTAGCTAGGAACCAACTGGTAACCTTGCAACGGGACCTAAAGCTTATTGTGGGATCCGAAACACATTATATCGAGAAACTAATTTCTAATCACCAGAAACAAATTCCTTTGATTCCACGTTGGCAGAGCGGGAATCGAACTCAAGTCTGCCGAATTTTGTAGCATTATTAAGAATTTTCATGTGGTGGATTGGGATTCCATTAAAAAAATAACGGCAAAATTTTTTTACCCTTAGAACGACTGAGATAATCTATAATATGAATTTTCAATAAAAATATGAAAATTTTAACTAGATGATTAACTTTGATGTACTTATGAACTCATGAACAGGTACGTCATGAAAGTACACGTATACATTGACAAATATAAGCATATTTACACACACATATAAGTGTGTGTGTGTGTATATGTATACACACATGTAAGTGTGTGCATATATTATTTCTCAGGTATGTAGGTGTCTGTATTCACGTAAAGACACTTCCGTATTCTCCCGCGCTAATTACTCATGTCATCTCGTTTTCTTTATTATCGTTCTTCAGCTGTTGATTCTTGTTGGTATTTCAGAAGCCTTCGTTTCCTGGAGAATATTGTTCACTTACTTAATTAGCATTACTCTGAAAGGACTTGTTTACCCCACTCCCTCTGCTCTGCTTGCTCTGCGGCAGTGTAAACACGACGCCGTGAGCACGATCCTTGTTCATAAGAGTAAGTAATTCCATTAGGTTTAAGCAAATTTCCCCTCGTGCGGTTGTTGCTACGTCGTTGTCCTCACACTGTTATACTGTCGCAATTTTGGCACAATAACGATAACCGGAATAACGACGTCTTGGGGAATTAGCCTGTAAATATGGGACTCTCATTATCTCAAGGACCGCTTGCTACTACATTCACTCTTTTTCATATTTCATTGCACGGAATATTTTACCTATATTCTGGTCGGAATTGAATTAGTTAATCGACCTCAAGATTTTCAAGTTAATGGCTAACATATATCACACATATCAAAAGTATATAAAGAAAAAATCCATTTGCCTTCTCATGTTATTATAAAATCTGGTTATTTGCTATGGAAATGAGAAACAGAAAGGGAATAAAGAAGTTCATAAAAGATTAAGGAAGTCAGAAAAGATTAAGGATATTAATAGATTACCCAAGGCACAGACGCACAGCGGACGAGAGACCACTGTATATATAATAAGTACATATACGTAAAGTATTTGTATGAGTTAAATGATTAGCATTTTTAAAACTAATATGGCGTATTTTGGTTAAGTAAAAAATAAAATGTTTTCTCTTAAGAT
Organism: Macrobrachium nipponense; assembly: GCF_015104395.2. NCBI lineage: Eukaryota > Metazoa > Arthropoda > Malacostraca > Decapoda > Palaemonidae > Macrobrachium > Macrobrachium nipponense. The sequence continues at coordinate 3,397,191 of NC_061090.1, read as the reverse complement.
AAATCAAAATCCTGGAGAGAGAGAGAGAGAGAGAGAGAGAGAGAGAGAGAGAGAGAGAGAGAGAGAGAGAGAGAGAGAGAGGGATTCATCACAAACTTCGACTGGGTTTCCAATAGAGAAAAGACTGCCTTTAGAAAATGACGCTGGAATATTTATCAGTCCAGGCTTCAGAACCTTCATTTCCCTCAAAGGAAGATTTTCTTTACAATTATCACTTACGTAAAAATTTAAATATTGTAGACCCTAGCAACTCGGCACCTTGGCACTCTATACGTAAAGTAAGAAATATTTGCATGATGTATGAATGTCATATTTTGCTTTCACATTCAGGAAAGGACCAGGACAGGGAAGGAACCCTTCCATGTAAATCGCAATCATGAAAATATGAAGGGGTGTGAATGTTGCTTCCTCCTATTTGGGCTTTTGGACACCAAAGAACGTAATACTAGAATTATCCTTCTACTTAGAACCAACCTTCAACAAAATCAGTATTAAATGCTGTCTAACCTCAAATGGAAGTTGGAAGAATGGACAGAAAATTTTCATAACCTATAAATTCATTCAATAAAAGTAATTAAACTTCACAAATAAGGTAAGTTAAACAAAATAGAGCGAATGAATCAGCTGTCTCCATGCTTCCCTTTGTGAAGAGGAAGTAGTTTGGGCACATTTGAGAAATTAAAAACTTTAAGACGAAAATCATTGTAAGTATTCACGTGAGTGTTTTAATCACAGCGAAAAAAAAAACATTGATAAAAGATGAGTACACAATAAACATTTGTTTAATTAATTCTTTTTTTTTTTTATGGCGTTTTTACGTTGCATGGAACCAGTGGTTATTCAGCAACGGGACCAACGGCTTTACATGGCTTCCGAACCACGTCGAGAGTGAACTTCCATCACCAGAAATACACATCTCTAACACCTCAGTGGAATGCCAGAGAATCGAACTCGCGACCATCGAGGTGGGAAGCCAATACCATACCGATCACGCCAGTGAGGCGCATTTGGTTTAAGTAATGGGGTGTCTCGACCCTCTTTTATAATTACTTGACTTTTAACGGTATGGATAACCCTGGTTTTAATACAAAAATGACAAGGACAATCATTCCCTTTTACTCTTTCATGATGCGAAAACAAAACAGTAATGAGTCCTCATATTTACCTTTACTATTTAATATTGAGTTGTCTTGTTTGTTGTTAATGAGCGAATATACTAGATAGAGCATATAAACTGTATTAGTCAGATCCTAAACCATAAAATGTTACAGATATTAGTGAACTTTGGAGAATCACCTTTATTATATATGCCTATACGAAACGTTATAGTCACTAAGGGAAATCGCTAACTTGTCCTAATTTACATTTTAGTCTCTACATTTTCAGGCCCCATTTATTGCATCTAGTACGCTGGCGCATGACCTGATTATTAGTCACGAGATACTTCAAAATTATAAATTGATCAAAACAAAAACCTGCACATAGCTAATCAAGATAAGTCTCCTCCAACACTTTTTGTTTAAGGTTATTTGTGGGTGAGGCAGTAATGAGCTTCTCTAAATGAGGGACAATGATGCTGAAGCCGGAAGAGACTGATAATCATCTCCATGCTGACGATTATAAGACCAGACTCCCTAGAAGCTTTTATGTAGCCTGGACCAGCAGCAATTAAGAACAAGAGCCGCAAGGGTTAAACAATTACCCTTTGGCACAAGTGATTCAGAAGGACGGATACGTGAATTCGATATGATGGGATATTTTGTAACTTAATATTTGAGAGTCTAAAAAAATCCCGAGTGACAAAAGACTTGATTATATATATATATATATATATATATATATATATATATATATATATATTATATATATATATTATATATATATAGTATATATATATATAGAGAGAGAGAGAGAGAGAGAGAGAGAGAGAGAGAGAGATAGAGAGAGAGAGAGAGAGATGTCTTTTTATATCCAATTCGCTCTACCTCAGAATAAGTGTTTCCTTTATGTGGATTCTAATGAAGACAAAAAACAAGTTTTTTTTATGTCTAACTGCATAATTGGTTTGTTTCATTTCCGCTATTTCGAGAAGGTTTGGGAATTACCGAGAAACAGGAATATGCCTGTTTTATGCAGAAGTACCAAGGACTGTTTTGCAGTGGGAGGGATCTGCTGAACCAGACCATTCCAGAAAGTCGCAACCTCTATATAAGAAGAGAAAGGTGTTGCGTGACAGGGAGACAGAGACGGACACTAGAGGTGTTAGGAAGGGAGGAAAAAGGTGCAAGAGATTAGGGTTACATAACTCTGTGCGAGCTGGCATTACGAGTATTTACGGGAGTTATATATTTGATGTAAGAATAAAAGGTGATTTAAATAGGCCAGTAGTGATGTTAATCAGGTAAAGTTTAATGGTGGTTTCAGTGCAAATACACTATTCGTGAGTAGTAAGCCGGCCAGGCTGGAGCTGTACTATGAAGACGGTTTAAACTTAGGCATCACTTTATAGCCTAAGCAAGGTTGTTGTATCACTTGCCTATTATTAACATGATTTGTGTGAAGAAAATTAGTGGCAGGGTTATGATTTTTCCTATAATTATAATTATAGGGTAGCTTGCACCTACCAGTAAATCCCTAGTCTCTTTTCTTTAGCTAGTCTGGATAGGGCTCTCAGTAAGTCCTAGTCTGTTCTCAATAGCTAGGCAGGATAGGGCTATCAGTAAGTCCTAGTCTGTTTTCCTTAGCTAGTCTGGATAGGGCTATCAGTAAGTCCCTAGGCTGTTCTCCATAGCTAGTCTGTCTCCATAGCTAGCCTGGATAGGGCTATCAGTAAGTCCCTAGGCTGTTTTCCTTAGCTAGTCAAGATAGGGCTATCAGTAAGTTCCTAGTCTGTGTTGTCCTTAACTAGCCAGGATAGGGCTATCCATATGTGCAGTGCATTACTCTCATGCTGGTCATGTTTGGAACATTTTCAAAAACAATGTGTGTACAACTCCGTTAGTCATGTTGGGTATTTCAGTAGTTAAGTTAGAGATTGACCTGTACCCTAAAGCTAGCTGGATTAAATATTGATTTTGGGAATAGGCCTAAACTCACAAGGTTAAATTAGGTACACAATATTTGTATGCAGCCTTTCTAGGAGTTAGGCTAGAGCTGGCGTGCTGAAACTATTCGGTCATTATTAATGGAGTACGTAGTTACGTTTGTCTGTTACATATTCAAATGGCTAGAGTCACATTAGCCACCCCATGATTGTAATAATTAAGTAAAGATACTGTGTTCACTACTGTACTAATCATAGATAAGGAATATAAAGTTAATTTGTTTGGCTGTACTGTTATACTAAGGAGGTTGCAATTTAACTTTTAATGTATTTTTGGATTCTTTTAAAATACAACTGTTTTTTTTTTTAGATATTGTAAATAAATATAATACTGTTAAACTCTTGCTATTGGTATTAATTGCATCTTCCTGTTTCCACTTTGTTCATGTTCTAATCACTTTTGTTGAGACACAACCTTCCTCCAGCTGTGTGCGCGCGTGTGTAAATATAATTACATAAAAATATATACATACACACAAACATATATACATATATACATATTTATATTTGGAGTGACAACCCGAACTTTGTTATTTCTGAATATTACATTTTCTCTATAAAAGTCAGGTTGTCAATGTGCGTGTTTCCCTAATCGTCGATATGTTAAGATTTGTCCTTTCTTTATGAAATCTGGGAACGGTATCTTTAAAACGTTCTTGGGAAATTTATTTTTATATATGACCCCTGCGAGAAAAAATATCTATATTTCATTGTCTAAATACAAAAGCAAAGAGAACAAAACTTGTGTTTCTGCATCATTGGATAGAAAACTATTACCCTCAACTCTTCCAAAGTCGGCAGAGATAAGTTGGATTTAATCCAAGTGGAAGAGATATTACCTCGATATTTAATTTCTCCTCTATTGCCATTTCACTTAAAAAGCTCCTGTGTTCAAAACTAATTTCTGTGTCTTACTCAGTAAAAGGTTTGGAAATCATCTTATACTGACTGTGGTACTTTCGTTTTATCTGATGATTTGAAAGTAAATACAGTCAAATCTAGTGCTCTCGGATATGCGGATTCTTGCTTCATGCAGCAGTTTTCATATGCTAATAATTGAGTAAGATGGGGCAAGTGAATTTATACGTTTCCAAGCTCTTCTTCCAACTGAAACTTACAAATAATGCGTTACTTGTGTATTTAGATGATAATTCCATCTTTCGTATTTATATCTGTGTTTCGTGTGTTAGCCGGCCATACACGTGCAGTTTTAACTGACAGTTATGACTGTGCAGTTATAAACTGACACAGTTTTAAACGGACGTCAGTTAAAAATGAAATGCACACACACACACACAGTTCAATCCCTCAGTTTTTACCATGGATTCCGAGAACTACGATCTTGCGCTCTCGATGTATTCTTTGTAATGCTACAAACAAATAGAAAAAATAGAAATAAAAAGCGTAAACAGTGGTGTAAAAGTGGTTACGGAGGCGAAATCAATGTTCTGATATTAAATTATTAAAGGAATTAAGTGAAGAACCAATTGATTTTCTCAATAATTTGCACATGACTGGAACTGTACCAAAAGTTGCTTTCGCTTTGTTTACGTGCTATCTCAACAAATGCACTCACCGCTACCACCTGTAGAAATGAGAAATTGAGAACTGTACAGTTACGAATCCCCCCACACACGCTCAGTTCAGTTATTCCTTTCAGTTAAAAATATGGAACATTGCATTTGTCTCAGTTTAACTGTACAGTTTTGTTGAACTGACGAAATGAGCAAACTGGGATACCCACACACGTGCAGTTTTAACTGTCAGTTATAACTGAACAGTTATAACTGTCAGTTAAAAACAAAACTGCACGTGTGTGGCCGGCAGTTTCGTTAGGGCTTTTAACCGACCCCTACATTATCAGTAATATTGACGTTAATCATATCAATTCAATACTCGGGGTCTTCGATCATTTGCCTTCACTCTGCTCAATAATACTGACAAAAATCCTCATTTCTCTCTCGGCCTTCACAGCGGCAACATGCTCTCTGATGAGGATTTAGTTAATACACCCATAGGCTTATTATTTTGTAAGGAGGGAACAAATAAAAAAAAGTGGATGAAAGAATGGTTCAAAACAAGACCAGGGCTTGGCGAACTGTTGAATTTAGCGAAACCATTTATAGAAAAATAAGAAACACATTGCATTTTGAGAAATAGTTTTTCCAGTAAATCAAAGAATGTCGGCAACTCTTCTTTGTTTGGCTACTGGCAGTGCATCTGAAGACTTGAAATTTGTGAGTGCGATGTCGCCTCATTTAGCCAGCAAGATAGTTATGGAGAAATATTATGCCATTATATGCCTTTTCAAAGTTTATATAAAGATAAGAAAAAAATTATTATCTCTTTGCTTACTTTACTAGACAATGATTAAATAATGGACTGAAAAAATACAACTTAAAAAAACTACCTAACTAGCCAATAATTACATTATTAGAAATAAAAATGTCAAGTTGGTTTACTACCCAAGAATCCCTCTATTGAAAAGAAATACACGTAGAAAAACACTTTATTAACAATATTTATATCACTGAAATAAAGAAAAAAATGTGAAAGGTCTCTTTCATGTGAACTACTATGAACAGGAACGAATTGTACTTCTGAGGAAGAAGGCGTCTTGTGAGTTAGTTTTAGTGTCAATCTCACCCTCACACTACACAATAGTTAAACAAGTCGATTATAATGACGAGGTTTCAATATCACTGACGACCCTTCAAACATGACCTCAGACTAGCAATGTTACTGACAATAATGGGAGGATGTCAATAAAACTGACTAAGGTGAGGGTGGCCTTTATACACGATACTTGAGCAAGTATGGTTTTGGCGATCAGTGTCGAGGTATGGTATCGAAACTCGCAAATATTCAGGTCACTCGTATCTGCCCAGGAAGTGTAGGTGGTTCAGCGTTTCTGTCTGCAAGAGCAATTTCCGAGCACAGCTTCGGTACCAGGCTTCGAAACCATACTTGGCCTAGTATCGTGCATAAGAGCAATTAGGGTGGTGCCGTATTTCAAGAAACGCTAAGATAACTCGAATGAAGTATTTTAATAATGCCAGTGGAACAGGACACGACCTTTACCATACAAATGTGAGTGACTGAGTCCTTTACCAGCACCAATGGGCAATTACGTAACTTCATTTCCAGCGGCCGGATGTTACTTACAATGATTGGCAAAAAAACAAGGAACCGATGTCAGCCTAAAAAGATGGCATCGGTTGAAAACGTACACTGAGAGAGAGAGAGAGAGAGAGAGAGAGAATTATACTATGTTACCGTCAAACAATAAAAACGCCGAATCACGAGAGAAACAATACTATGATTTAACTCGAAATCTGTCAAACTGAGCGATAAAAAAAACATTGTCCTTCGATACTCCCTTGTCTTTTAATATCTTACTATAATGGACGTTATAAATCTGTCCGTCTGTCTGCCATTCAATCACGGGCACACGGGGGCTGGTCTGATGGGCAGGAAAACATTGGCAGGTTTATAGTGGAGACCCCTAAGATGGTTTATAATGGGGCTTCATCCTACCTCCCCCACCCCCTCCGAAGGGGGTGGGGTGAGAAGGGATTCCCTGAAACAGGGAAGGTTATGCCCGTAGATTAATAGTACTAATAATGCTCATAGTTTTGACGGGCAATTTGGTTATTACTTGTTATTCTCTGGAGTTTTTTCGGATTAACTCAGTCTTCAAATAAAGTCGGGGATCCCAAAATTCCTTTTAAATTCTACTTAAAAATTTTAGGTAATAAAAAACTTCGAATTTCTATTGCCTTTTCTACTAAAGCTGAAAACAGCAAGCTTTCTAACCATTTTAAACTAGATAATCCCGCAGCTTATAGCCGATATTCAGGTTTCTAATTCGAGTTAGTGGCATTTTTATCATCAGCTGAAAGGATTATGTAATTAATTAGCAGTTGCATTTTATTGAATTTCTTGGTAAACACATACAAACACACACACACCCGCACAGACACAAATATACATGTATGTCAAATAATTTTTTTGTTTTCAGGGTATAAAATACTGGAAAGTATGAGTTAATGGTTGGAGATCACATAACATTCAGCAATTCCGTTTGGTTTTGTCATTTATTTTGAACTCATATTTTGGAAATGTTTGGGAACAGCAGACCCTTTGATGATAAATAAAATTTCATATACTGATGTACGAAAACTGAGGCTTATCGGCAATTCGTCTTTACTGTCAGTAACAGCCTGAGAAACGCAATTTCCCCGCACTGTGCTTCATGTCAATATTTTTCCCTGCGTGATATACAGAAATTCGCAACTTCATTACACTTTACTAACATAGTCGTGGTTGTCTTCATTATTTTTTCTTCAGTTTCTTCAGCAGGGCGATATAATTTCGCCACTCCACAGATTAACTGACGGGCATTTTGCCCCCTTGATTCATTTCCCGTTTGTGGGTCTTCGCAAAACAAAGTTTCGACAAGATTTATTCATCAAAAAAATGTTTAACAAAATTTTATTTCCATTTTTTCGAGATCCTAAATAACCAAAAATGGGATTTACGAAACCCATTCAATTTTCAGCAATCAAGTAAGTGACGTCTGAGGCTAGAGACAAGCGGGCAACCAGAAAAGCAAACAGACAAACAGGTAGACAGACAGACGGTCAGGAAAGAGACCGTGGATTTGATTTGATTTATACAGAGTTTTTGGCATTATGCCAAGCACTGGGGCAACCAAGGGACATTCAGCGCTGGAACGGAAAATAGACAGTAAAAGGTTTGAAAGGTGTAAAACAGGCGGAAAAACCTCGCAATACACCATGAAACAATTGTAGAGAGGGTGGACAGTGAGATGGAAGAAAGAGGATATGAAGTATTGCAAGGAAAGACTCATTTAACGATGTTGCTTAGTCAGGAATACAATAGTTTTATGAGGCAAAGAAGAGTAAAAAAATTATTTTCAAATTTTTAGAAGACTTTAAAATGTATAACTATAAAACTATAGACCCTTAACATGTTAGATTACGAACATATCCAAGTAAAATAGAAATGTCGAAGGAATGAAAGTAGTTGCAGCTAGGCCCGAAGGGACGCTGCAAAGAACCTTAAGTACTTGCTACATTGCCACCGAATGAGGTGCACTGACGGCACTAACCCCTATGGGGAAGGGAACCCGTGGATGCAACAGCAGACGGTAGTTGGAAGGAATGAAATTTCGACGGCGTTTGAGGATTGGATTCTCATGGCGGCAGTTGCTTGAATTTCTATTCTTTCAAAACAGAAGTTATTGCTGGCGGCGTCTCTTTCGTTGACGTAGTCAAATGGATCCTATCCTCTAAAATTGGATTCCTTTTCTGTTTCTCCTTTTTTCCCCAAAAGACTTTTATCGCCGGTCCTCGTTTGCGAGGCGCTATAACCGATTCCGCCGAAATGGCAGCGCAATTGAACCCTATTCTGTAAGTTGGGGAAAACTATATAAATTAAATTCGACATTTCTATTTTTACTTGAATATGTCGTTAATCTAACATGTTAAGGGTCTATAATTTTTATGGTTATACCCCATTCGTAGTCTTCTTAAATTTGAAAATAATTTTTTTATTCTGCTTTGCCTCATAATACGATTGTATTCCCTTTGAAAGCAACATGTCTAAATGAACCTTTCTTTGCATACTGCAGACATGCTATGAAAAATGATATGGAGAACTGCAGTGATACTTGACGGTGATCTTTGTGATTTCGATAATAACCGTATCATTTGTTTGTTACATTTCTTTAATGGCATGTTTTTCATTACAAAAAAAAAAAAACTTCTATAATATCTAGTATTACAGAATAGTAACAAGGACATTGCCATCTTATTTTCAAGTCAGTAGCGTTTTTACAAGTCTTCGCCGTCTCTCTCTCTCTCTCTCTCTCTCTCTCTCTCTCTCTCAGTCCATTCTCAGTCCATCGAAATATAGTCCTTAGCTTTAGACAGTGTGTTTCAATGGCTCTTTTATACTTGAGACGTATCCTGTTTCAACAGAAGAATTTATTTACACAAATATTATATATATATATATATATATATATATATATATATATATATATATATATATATATATATATTCAAATGGATAACTCCTCGCTCCCTCTGTATCTAACCAAAAAGGCACAGTTTCCATTCTGGCCGGGACAGGTGAAACTTTACACAATTCCCTTTGGAGTAAGTTATGACCAAGGTATAGAGAATCTGATATCAAAATATATCAAGTGCCATACTATTGTGAGCAATAAATTAGTCATGCATGTATTAAGTCACAGATCTGTATATATATATATATATATATATATATATATATATATATATATATATATATATATATATATATATATATATTTATGTGACGGAAACTTTTTAACATGGACGGAGACCTCTTTTTGGGAATTGCAATGGCAGCCAGAATACCCTTGCTAACTTTTCCCAGAAATCAACCGGGAATTTCTCTATTGCGAATTTTCAATGTCTCTGACCAGGAGAACGAAGTGAGTGTGTCGGGACTTTGGGTGACCAGTCTCTCTTTGCTCCCGGAAAAAAGTTATTTTGGGGGAAACCTGGAACACTCGCCCTTGCCCTTCGCGAAAATTCAGGGTAAAAATATCGAGGCAAACATATGCCTTTTATTCAGACTCAAGTTCTACGCATAGCTGAAAATAGGAAGCTTTTTACCGTGTTAGATTAGATAATCCAGAACAACAGCCCACATTCAGGTTACTAATTCTGAGTAAGTGGAAATATTTTCGTGTTGGAAATTCTTTTTTTGTTAACATGATTAAGTGACAGAAATCTTGAGGTGAAGACTGACGATGTAAAATTGTGATTCTAACATGAACAAGTAAAAAAATGCGCAATCGAGTTTAAAGTACAGCGTAAAATGCTGTATGAAACTCTCCCTGTGGTGGACGTGAGTTGTTGGCACTAATAGCTGTGCCAGACGCATGATCATGGCAAAGTTTAATCTTAAATGAAATAAAAACTACTGAGGCTACAGGGCTCCAATTGGTATGCTTGCTGATTGGAGGGTGGGTGTTCAACAGACCAATTTGCAGCCCTCTAGCCTCAGTAGTTTTTAGGATTTGAGGGTGGACAGAAAAAAGTGCCGATAGACAGACAATTAGTCATCTCAATACTTTTCTTTTACAGAAAAAAAAAAAAAAAAAAACCGACGTGTTTTTCACGCATATTAGCGAATGATTAAAACTGGTACTGAATAATCATCATCAAATAATGATCACTCAACCTATGTCAGAAATACAAATTGTTATATAGTATTATAAATGTCTTAATATAATATATATTTTGACCAAATTGTCACCAAAGAAGGACAAATCTTAACGAATCGACGATTAGAGAATCGCAAAATGAGGGGAATCGCTAATCTCGTCAGGCACACCATATTTATTCAGAGGGCAGAGGGTCTCTTATCGCTCCCAAGTCACGTTGAACCCACGGGAGGTTTTTCGGCGGTTCCAGACGGCTCCACTGTCGGTTCGTATCTAGATTCCTTTTCACTCACCTAACTTTTATAGAAAAAATGTAAAATTCGGAAATACATAGGGTTCGGGTTGTCAACGCACACACACACACACACACACACACACACACACATATATATATATGATATATATATATATATATATATATGTAGTGTGTGTGTATATATATGTGTGTATGCATATTACAGTGTGTATATATACATATATGCGTTGACAACCCGAACCCTATGTTATTTCCGGATTTTACATTTTTTCTATAAAAGTTAGGTGAGTGAACACATCTGTCTGAATAACGTAAACCAAAAGGTAACTGTCTAACCCAAGTATATAGAATCTCCCTTATTCTATATACCTTGGTCTAACCCTCGCGGCTCTTGTTATTGTTACCTTCTGGTCTAGACTACAAAATGCTGCTTATTGGGAGTCTGTCTTAGGATCCTCAGTCAAGGAGCTGGAGGAGGAACAATAGGATGAGGACAATTCATTTCCCGGAGATGATTATCAGTCCCTTCCGGCTTCAGCGTCATTATCCCTCATTTCGATAAACTCATTTCTGCCTCACTGACAAACAACATAAAAGAAAAAAGTGTTAGAGGATATTTATCCTAATTAGCTTAGTGCTGTTTTTTTTTTTTTTTTTAGCATAAACCCATTTAGTATCTAGAAGTATCTCGTGTAATAATCAATGGATGCGCAAAAGGGCAGATGAGATTATTCTTTCGTAGTATAGAAGGAAAAATGAGACGCAAATATAAAAAAGTAAACTGTGAACTAGGATAAATCGGCTATTTCACTAAGTAAACATGGCGATATCTGAAAAATTATGCCCTAAAAGTTCAACAATTTGCCAACAGTAAACAAATATACACTATAAATTTTCTTTGATGAGCAACAAGCAAGTCTCCATGTGTAAAACGTATATAAAAAAGAGGACTCATGATTATTTCACATCAGTTTTTTTTTTTTTTGGCAGGATTGCCCAGGCAGACAAATGTACAATAATAATTTCATCTTTACATGAAGAGCACTGAATCTTGATTTATTCACTCTATGTTAAATTTGACTTATTGTAAATGTTAATTATATTTCATTAAAATGAGTTTAAAATTTAAGAAAATCAGTCAATTCTTCCCACTTTCATTTGTGGTTACACAGCATTTAAGACAATTTTTTTTTCTCCCGATGAGCGGGTTCTCAATAAAAGAATGAATGTTAGTGTTGATTTTTTTTGGTGTCCAGAAGCCCAAATAGGAGGAGGCACCATTCACACCCCTTTCATATTTCAAGATTGCACTCTATATGGAAGGGTTCCTTGTCTGGTCTTTCCCTGAATGTAAGATAATATGACATTCATACATCATGCGAACATTTCTGACTTTACGTAGAGGCTGCCAAGGTGCTGATTGTTGGAGTGTACAGAGTGAATGTAACACACACACACACACCAACACACAAATATATATATATATATATATATATATATATATATATATATATATATATATATATATATATATATATATATATGAGATAATGGTAGAGAAAAAATTTTCCTTTGACAGAAATGAAGGTTCGGAACTTCGACTGATAAATATGGCCAATCTCCTATTTATTTAAATGCCCAGTGGGAGGATTGTGTAAAATTCTCTCTCTCTTCTCTCTCTCTCGTGTCTCTCTCTCTCTCCTCTCTCTCTCTCTCTCTCTCTCTCTTCCAATTTTGATTGATTGATTTTGAGAGAAAAATACTTCATGCTTAATATGTACCACATTTTTTCGAAATACATCTACACGCATCACATACGAACCACCTATTTAATAGAGGATGTAATGATTCTTATTACCTTTATTTTTTCTACTTTCGTTATTCCCTTTTCGGTTTCACTTTCATATGATTATTCTATTCTTGGCATTTTGCTTTTCTTGCTAGATGCTGGACAAAAAGTAAAATAAATGGAAAATAATCAAAAGAGTTTTAAAAGCCATGAGAACTGCAAGTTGATATTTCATTCATATATACTTTTAAAAACTTTTGAAAAATATGTTAGAAAATAGCACAAACATTTTAAAGCCGACTAACTTAAAACCGACCAGAGCACAGGTAAACTACTTCCGTGCAATGAACAACATGAAAAAGAGTGGAATGTAGTAGCAAGCGGTCCTTGAGATAATGAGAGTCCCATATTTACAGGCTAATTCCCCGAGACGTCGTTATTCCGGTTATCGTTATTGTGCCAAAATTGCGACGGTATAACAGTGTGAAGACAACGACGAGCAACACACACGAGGGAAATTTGCTTAACTAATGGAATTACTTACTCTTATGAACAAGGATGCTCACGGCGTCGTGTTTACTCTGCCGCAGAGCAAGCAGAGCAGAGGGAGTGGGGTAAACAATCCCTTTCAGAGTAATGCTAATTAAGTAAGTGAACAATATTCTCCAGGAAACGAAGGCTTCTGAAATACCAACAAGAATCAATAGTTGAAATGAGTATCAGCACACGAGATATACGAAGGTGTCTTTATGCAAAAACACCCACACACGCTATATATATATCCATATTATACATATATATATATATATATATATATATATATATATATATATATACATACATATATATATATATATATATATATATATATATATATATATATATATATTTCATACATACTACATACATACATATATATATATATATATATATATATATATATATATTATATATATATATATATATATATATATATATATAGATATATAAAGGGGTCTACGCAATGAAATTGAGATGAAATGGTACACATATTACAATCCAACAGGTATTAAAAAATATTTTAAGAATATTCTTTGGGTACCATTTAATCCTAATTTCATTCCTGCTGTACCTATTTTAAAAACTATTGATATGAAGTTTGTATTTAAATATATTTTGAAAATATACTAATTAAAAATAGCCCACCCAATTCAAATAATATTGTATACAGTATTCCTGACAAAGAATGTAATAAGATTTACGTAGGTCAAACTTCAAAAGGTATCAAAATGCGATGCCCACAGCACAAACATGACATTACAAGCATCTTAACGAATAATGGTATTGTGGATCATTGGCCTAAGAGAGGCCATGCCATTAACTGGAATAAGGCATCAATAATCCATACGGTCAATGATCCAAGGATCAAAGAACATTCTGCCAAGATTAACAAACTGTAATCCCGCCCTCCCTTTGTATCAATAAGCCTCTCAATCTCTCTTTGATTCAGTGTGAACTTGAGAATGTAGAAATAAACTACGAAAGTACTTGTTCCAAGTCCCCAACTTCACTCACCTTTCTACCGTGGCTTTACGGATACATACATACATACATACATACATACATACATACATACATACATACATACATATAGAATGTATCCATTCACAATTTCATAAATTAGTTCAAATACTCAATGAGCGGAATTTCAATTTTTATATTATTCCGCATTTTTTAACTGGGTGCCATTTCAATAGATGCAAATTTGAACATTTTGAGTATTAGTCCACACAAGGTAATTTATCATTAATAATACACTGTCAGCCAGAAAATCATTCGCTAAAAGCACTGGATAAATTCCTAATATGTCACGTCAATCGTGTTTAGACTACATTCATTAGAAACTCTCTCACCTATGAAATTCTCTCTCTCTCTCTCTCTCTCTCTCTCTCTCTCTCTCTCTCTCTCTCTCTCGTCTCTCTCCTCTTCTCCTCTCTCTATCTGAGTTCTCATCCTGTTGCTATCGGATATCTATCGTTAAAAAATACTGAAGATTAAAAAGGAGTCCTTTATTTTACACAGACAGATAATGCGTCTCCCAAGTTGGTATATCGATAAGTGGGACAAACTATTTTCACTGTATTGGCATTACGAGCATATTAAAATATTTTATTAGTTTACCTCGGCCATTACAAAAAATGCTTCCCTTAAATCAGCATCTTTTGAATATAATATATAAAATAAAATAATAATAATATCTAAATAAAATATATATGTATATATATATACATATATATATATATATATATAATATATATATATAATATATATATATATATATATATATATATATATATATATCTATATATATATATATAGATATGATATTATGTAAATATAAATCTCAAACAATTTTTTGTTACCAGACAATCAGATTAAGGAACAAAGTGAAAGTATCTCAGCAGTTCACCGGTTATTTAATTCGATCTAATTTGTGCAATGCTATCACGCGGATTAGAGAAGACCTTGTTGCATTTTCAATGCTATTGCAGTGTCTTAAGAGCTCCTGTTTACGATTCACATATGACGGTGGATTATGCTGGTTAGTTTGCAAACAAAGCAGAGGAGAAATATAACAATTAGGGTAATAGTAATATACAAAGTAGTGGAGAAATAAACAATTAGGGTAATTGTAATATATATTAATTCCATACTAATCAGCAACCATTAATTAAGAGCTTGGAATCTGTCATTTTCTCTCCCGCTCTCAGCCGGAAACCGTCCACGCAATTTGATAAACTTCAGATACCATGAAAAAAAAAAGTAATTTAACGAGGGGACTGAGGACAATAAGACAAAAGTTCTCAATTCTGAAAGCTAAAATGACAGGATTTATCAAGATAATGGACTTCTTTTTCTGTAGTAAATTCTTAGAAAATTCCTGTCAACTTTCTCATGAATTTGTTCACACGTACACATTCATATGCGCCGTTCGTCACCACCCCAAGAGACTGAAGGGCAACGTATGCAGGTATTTGTTCTTTTGTCCCATTTGGTATTGGTGTAACGATGAACGCGATTACGATGCAGCAACGACACTTGCACACAGGCTTGTGTTTGCCACACGACAAAAGGAAGACTTTTATTCAGTTCGTGTGGCAAAAACAATATGAACTAAATGTTACGAGTATGAAAAAATAAAAAATATTTAAGACAAACCTTCCAACGGAGACAACTGATAACGATGATCTGCAGGTAATTTCTCTGACGTGAGTATAAAATTTGCTTTCTTTTAACCTATTTAGAAATACGCACGAACACAGTGTACAGGCTTAATCTCTCTCAACCTGACATTTTATGAGGCTTTCATCTTTAGGATACATACTTTTTTTTAAGCTCTAGAAAATAATCATCTGTCAGCTAATGGAACCAATCCTTATGAGACTCCCATAGTCTGAAGAAGAAAATAAGTTAGTTCAGCATCGATGTATGTTTTCGTTTTACTGAGCACAGACACGGGAGAGAGAGAGAGAGAGAGAGAGAGAGAGAGAGAGAGAGAGAGAGAGAGAGAGAGAGAGAGAGAACTAGCCGTCATTAGTAAAAGAGAATTTTCCGCCTAACAATTTTGTACCGAGAATTGAATTTTTTTTTTTTAACAGAGAAGAAATGGACGAGAAGTTGAAATGATGAGTCTTAATTATCAACGAATGAAATTAAAAGCAAAACTTGATTTTCTATGATGCTGTGAATTTAATAATATTTACGCCCTTTCCTTCCATACACACAGAAGTCATTTTCTTTCTCGCTCACAAATCGAAATGTTCTCGGTAATATTCGGGTTACATCATACAGTTCCATATTTCTTTTCATATCAATGGATCGAGTTCATACATTGCAAAAACTTTAAAGAGAAAATTGTATCCCACCTCTTTTGTTAGCATTAAGATTTTGGGCACAGTTTTCCGTGTCGAAAATGATGACAATGGTTGCAGGTCCACAATAATATAGCATGTGAGTTTAAGGTCTTTGATGGATATTAAAAGCTTTCGAACCTTGTGCTAGTTTCATCTTCAGTCAAGTGAACACTATGACTTTGAAATTCGTCGAAGTCAACTTCTAAACAGGGCAATTCCCCAACGACGAACTCAAAATTTGAAGGAAGCGCTCAGCTGCCCAACTAGGTCATTCCGTTGTTGATGTTCGAATTCCTGTTTGCTATTCTGCTGGAACGTCTTGAGAGCCAGGAATTCGATCAAAAGCGGAATGACCTAGTTGGGCTGTTGAGCGCTTCCTTCAAATTTTGAGTTCCTCGTTGTGGAATTGTCCTGTTTAGAAGTTGACTTCGACGAATTTTTAAAGTCATAATGTTCACCTGTCTGCAAATGAAACTAGTGCAAGGTTCGAAAGATTTTAATATCCATCAAAGACCATAAACTCACATGCTATATTATTGTGGAGCTGCAACCATTAAGGCTTTTATGAACGGATTTTGTACTTTTAACTTGTGCGTATGTTATTCCATTTTATGTAGGACCATTCTATTTTCCCAATGAAACCAAAATAGAAGTTATCACATGTATAGGGGGATTTCAGAAGATGCGTTAATTTCAGTATCAATTGTTGACATTATGTTGGGTGGGAAGCAAAGAGCTGTAGCAACTTTATATCACTTTTTTTGACGCTTAACCAATAATATTTAAAACATTACACTTTGATTTTGAAGTCGCTCTTTTGACTGGGAGGTTTTTGGTGCCAGTAGGTAATTTCTTGAGAATGAGTAAGCTCTCCATTTCATAGGAATAACAAGTTGATCAAAATTTATGAAGCAATGTCATCTTTTGCGTACAACGTTTTGGAATATATGTTAATTGAGATTTAAAATCAAATACTCCATTGTTCATTAAAACCCCAACCGTCACCTTTATAACTTGATAAAAACCTACAAAAATTACTTTCTCATTTCCCCTTCAAATATGGAAGCAATGTTATATTTCACTTCAAACATTATGAAATAAATGTTACTTGAGATTTAAGAAATCAACTGCTCCATTGCTTAATAAAGCCCCAAATACCAGCTTTTTAACTAAATAAAAACCCACAGAAAATACTATGTTCTCATTTCCCCTTCAAATATGGAGGTAATGTTATATTTCGCTTCCAACGTTTTGGAATTTGTTAATTGAGATTTTTAAAAAATCAATTGCTCCACTGTTTATTAAAGCCCCAAATACCAGCTTTTAAACTTGATAAAATCCTACAGAAGATATTATTTTCCCCTCTCCCCTTCAAATATCTAAAGATGTTTCACGCCAATATTGGAACACCCAATAAGACAAATATAAGCATCACCGCTATCGTCCTTAAAAGAAAAGAGAAGCCTTCCCTCAATATTGTTCTGCCGCAGAATTTCTTCTGGAAAGTCTTCATTTCCCGGAAGCTTTGTTTGAAGACAAGGATTACGTGGAAGTGAACTTTTAAAACTTTTCACCCGTTCAAATACATTTTTCAGTCTTTTCCGAGTTCACGTATTTCTATAATGAAGTGCAGAGACCGACAAAAGGAGAACTGCATTATTAAAGCTGTCTTCGAATAATTCTGGAACAAGGTATTCTTCCCTCAAGAACAAAAGATTCGTATGTCCAGGATATTTCACTTTCTGTGGACTTTAACATACGCGAACAATCTCCCACACTGAACACATGCCATTTGTACGAGAATGCTGTAATGGTGATGCAGATTATTGTTACTAAAGTTATGGCTTAAACCCCATTTCTGAAAACATTATTTATAAGAGGTTCTTATTCATTACAATGATCGACAGTCGGTATGATTATTGTTACCATCACCATCATCATCATCACCGTGTTTGGTATCGTTATCAATTTGACAGGCATCATTATTCACAACACTTCAAAGAAAGAAGCTCGATAACATTCATGTTATCAAGCCACATTTCTGACCACCTGAGTGATTCTTATTTTTTACAACACACCTTACAGCACTTGTCAAAGATGTTTCCCTAATTAACTCATAACAATTGTGAAACAATCACAGAAAATGTTGATATTGACGAAGTTTAACGATCTCTTTTGGCGATTAGTTTTAGCCTAGTTAAAGCAAACAAAAGTTTCCCTTCACGTGCTGGAAATTTACTAGAAATTGCCGTCAAATTTTAATGAACAAATCATATGATATTTTAACTTTTAGTATCGTACGTGAAAAGCGACACCATGAAAAAACCTTTCCAAATACTGTAATCACCACTCGAGGTGATTAGCACGACACTTCAAACCCCAAAGAGAAAATTTGATCGGAAATTGGTTATTGACAAAAAAAAAAAATGTACAATGTGATTAAAACGAAAATTTGATCGGAAATTGGTTATTGATAAAAAAAAAGTACAATGTGATTAAAACGAAAGGACGTATTTCCGATGCTATTGGACATAAACCCAAGTGAAGGCCACACTGATTATATATGTCACTTTATGCGGGAAGAATAATCATTATTTTCGAAAACATTTATAGGCTTTTGT
>NC_061090.1:3360786-3365786 GCF_015104395.2 Macrobrachium nipponense | reverse complement strand
ACGTCTCTAGTTTTCTTCGCGGTTTACCAGGACTCGCTAACAATACCTCAGTGTTTTTTTCATGAAATCATTTTTGATACAATGACATTAGTAGTAGACCCACTTGCCGAAAAATCCAGAGATACTCTTAAGTCATCATTACTCTAATAAAGACTAGACTTGAGTATTCCATTATCATTATTATTTTTTATCATTATTATTGTTGTTGTTACTCGCTTTGTTTTTGCCGTTGCCTTGGTGATAGAGGTAGCGTTTATGAACATTGTCATAGATCAGTATTTTTGCTTCAAATCGTTGCGCCTGTCAGCAGCATCCGGCTGCTTTTCTCGCAACTTTTGTTATTCGCACTCTATGTTTATCATCATATTTCCATCTTCCCTGATGACAGGATTCTTGGGAATAATTCCATTTTCAGGCATCAAAGGTCTGTCGATTGTGGAAGAGGCAAAGTGACATATTTCGAAATAACAGTATTACAACGTTTAACTGACAACTAGATTAACACGAAGTGGTAAAAAGAGGAGGACTGTAAAAAAAAATATTGAAAACAAAATGATAAAAAAAATAATGATATTAGCTTTACGATGCATTCGTCAATAGTGTTACCATTAACACGAATGATGTATCTTTCTGAATTTATTCTGTTGTTTCATTGAAACCCAAATATAATCAGTCAATTGTATCTATAGTTGTCTTTTAAAAATTATTTCATGAATAAAAAAAAATCAAGCAAATAGGGTAATGCATTAATATTAATTTGTGGGTGGTCAGACAGTTTTTCTTATGCAGTCTCATTATCATTCGAGTAAATAAATTTTCCCCAGTAATTTGAATGAATCCAAATATAAATATGAAACTACGTAAGGGAAAGTGTTTCCATTAAAAACGAAATAACGATAAATAGATAAAGAACGTGTCTAATAATAATAATAAAGAAAATAGATAAATAATTAAATTTATAAATATGAATTATCTAACTAATTAATTGTAATTAACCAGAAATTTGAATGACTCCAAATATAAATAAGAACTATGTGAGGGAAAGTGTTTCATAAAACGAAAATAACGATAAATAGATAAAGAATATGTCCAATAATAATAAAGAAAATAAATAATTAAACTGATAAATATTATATCTACTAATAATTGTAATAACCACCGTGCCATCTTAACTTATAGAATTCTTCGCGCATCTTGGATTCGCTTGTCACTACAAAGCTTTGAGATCCAAATGCAAGTATATGAAGACATTAAAATGTCCGGTAGCGGGAAACGAACCTGGTCCCATAATCACAATGAGGTCACATTGCTGACCTGACCACGAGAAGGATAAAAGTCTATTGCCTTCATATATCTTGCACTTTGATCTTAAGGCTTTGCAGTAACAAGCGAATCCAAAAAGGCGCGAAGAATTCGAGACGTTAAGCGGGCATTGTGGCTACTACAATTACCTATATATCTGGTAAAAAATGACAGTAGATTCTACATACATACATATATATATATATATATATATATATATATATATATATATATATATATATATATATTGATATTGCATGCGTGTATTTATATACCCAGGCAAAATATATGAGACACAGCTGAAATTTCTTTGCTAACAAACACTGAAGAACTAAATATGAATTTCATACAACTAACATTTAACACTATCGAATCCAATAAAACACCGGAATTTCGCCAGCAGATTCATATCTAGAATAACTGTAAACAAGGAAAGACAACGACCAACTCAGATATCAATTGTATCTTCCTTTAACGTTGCCATTTCGGCCTTTTTCTCTGGTCGTTTCGTTTGATGTTATTGGTCTCTACGCAATTAACTGACGCCTCCCTTTCCTGGAAACAAAAAATAAGCGAGGATAAACGTCAATAACCACCATATAGATAAAGGAAACCTTATACTCGCTTTATGCAAAGGGCCATCAGGATCAATCGCCGAATAGTTTTATGACCTCAGTTTATTCTATTCCGACTCATCTCTCATATTAAGAGCAATATATATATATATATATATATATATATATATATATATATATATATATATATATATATATATGTGTGTGTGTGTGTATATATATATATATATATATATATATATATATATATATATATATATATATATATTATATATATATATATATATACATAGCTGTCAATCGTGAATATATAATTCTATAAACACTAATAAAATGACTGATTTTCGTAGTGATGATTATGACAGAAAGATTGACGTGCCACTCGTAAATACTTTCACGGCACTGGTATTCACTAGAAGAGAGAGAGAGAGAGAGAGAGAGAGAGAGAGAGAGAGAGAGAGAGAGAGAGAGAGAATCGGAAACCTATAACCAATCAGCGTTTGCTCATTTGCATAAAGCAAAATATTCTTGGAATATGGCTTTTCTGGCTTCATAGATATCTGTGACGGATACAAAAATATGTGGCTGATAAGCAGAGCTGAGCAAGCAGTTGCAGTAAAGGTTTCCGTGGCAGTATTTAATTTTTTCTGGTAGGATTGCGATAATGTTTAGAATGGACTTTTACGAAAACGAAAGGGTTGCCTCGTGACTATCAATCATTAAATGATTAAGGCAAACGAACATTAAATTTTATTTTCTTGTTGAGCCTTTCTGGAGAGCAACTTCTCCATCATTTTCAAATCGTTTCCCTTCTCATTCAAGTCGTGTGGTTTTCACTCTCTCTCAGTTTCCTGTTAACTATCTTTTTCTGCTTTAACGCATCTTTCACTCTACCTTGCTTTTTATACCATTTTGTTAAACACATTTTTTTTTTTTTCTGTCCAAGATTTCTTTTCCTGTTCATAACTGTTTACCAAAAAAATAACACAATAAATATATAATTTGGTTACCTTGACATTTTAGGATAGCAGAAGAATGCAAGGCAGAATATCGTCTCAGCAAATCTCTGGTTAATTATGAGATTTGCTTATGCATTAGATTTAGTTGTATTTTCTTTAATCTCTACTCTCTTTGATTATGCTTCTTATGTAACCGTAATCAGGACAATATTTCATTTATAAAATACTATCTATCAGATCTTGCCCTGTTACTATTTTTCGCTCCAAAGCCATTGAAGTCTTCAATATAGCTTTTCTGATATTGCCCCATGAAGAAACTCTCTCCGGAGAACAAGAAATTATATCTCACCGTGAAGCTTTACTGCTTTGCGACCTTTCTTAATAATATACTTGATATTTCAACGGTAAAAGAAGGATTCGAAAAAGAGTATTTCCAAACTGGAAATTTAATTTTCTGTTAAATCCTGATTCTAACGTGTTGAAGAACTTCTGCAATCTTATCGAGAAGAATTTCCGACTTGAGAAGGCAGGAGGGGAGATGGGGGAGGGGGAGGGGGAGGGGGCAGGGGAGGGGAGGGGGAGGGGTGAGGGGGAGGAGGAGGGGGAGGAGGTGGAGAGGGACTAAGGGCCTGAGACATTGGTACCTTATAAGATGCTGCAAACAGAATTCATATCTAGATAAATACACTGACGCATTCATTGTAAAATTCACAAAACGTGAACAAATCTTTTAAAACGAGGTCTTAAAGACGTTGCTGCTTTCGTTTTGTTTCTTACAAGTACCCGGCAAACATGGAAAATGTCCAGAAAATATCTCGGAAAAGTTATAAGTGGATTTCTTTGAAAACTGAAACGAACGGAAAACAACAGGCATTCCTATTCCTTTGCAACCATCTAAACGGCATTCCCATTTCTTAAAACACGCCACTGGCACTCCGTAGGGCAGCGGTACGTAGGATGTACTCATAACTGCTACAGCCGCCTAGTATTTAACTTTAACTTGACTAAGAAAGTTATCAGAGTTCAGTGTATCCCGATGGGAAATAATTGAAAGCGTTTCTATTGAACTACGTAGTGAACAATATTTATGGTAATTTGTGGAATGGTGGAATGTTGCTGGTTGCGATCAGAGTGGAAAAGAGTATGGGGCAAGCAGCCTTATTCCATAAGGAGTACTTATAGGAGTCATTTCTGTTCTTTATTCTATTAACAAAACCAGTTGTACCTATAATGGCAGCTCGAGATATTTACACATTTTTACTGTTTATTGTACATCTTGAAGAAAAGAAACACATTTAACTGTGCACTCGTGCTCAAAATTTCATATCAGATGTTCATTACATCCAGGAAAAGTCGGAAGAAGAGATGAAACGCAATAACTGAATGCAAACTTTGTTCCTGTGCAAAAAGTGATCAAGGCATTTAACTATCGTTTAGCTTGAGTACACAGCCCAAAGTAATGAGCGTTGGCGTGAAAGAACGAGATTCTAAAATATATCCCACTAAGTATTCTTTTTTTCTTTCGTAAGCTTCCTGAAATGCTCGTAAGACAGAATATTATTCTAATTATTATTCAATTACTTCACAGAAGCATACACTCAACAAGCAGAATAAACTTAGATTGTCAACAGCAGTCATGATAATAATGTTCCTTCATCTCCAGAACATCCTTCTATTTCCTATCGTCACTTCCATTCGTCTCCTTTCTTTCCCAGCTCCTCCTCATTAACTGTGCCGCGTTTTCTCAGCCATTCCAGTTTCTGTTTATATATTTCTTGCTGACACCTTCACATAATCTTTATGTCTTTACCGAACGCCTTATTTCTTTTTTTATATCTATCTTTTTTCATTTTATCTTATGTGCATCGAAATAACCATTGTAAACCCCTTGCATAATTTACATTCATAAAATCAGTTTCTATACATTCTTTCTTCATTTAAGGCAATCTATAGTTTTGTTAGACACCTATAGGCACTGGCACACAAGCACGTTTCCTAGCATCTAAGCCTTCTGGAGCCATATATATACGTATATATATATATATAATATATATATATATATAATATATATATATATATATATATATATATATATATATATATATATATATATATCATATATATATGTATGTATACACACACACACTCACACACACACACACAC
>NC_061090.1:3345786-3355786 GCF_015104395.2 Macrobrachium nipponense | reverse complement strand
GTGTCGGAAAACACTACAAACTCATCGAGGGACACTCAGTAAGCATGCAAATGGAGCACCACACTAGAAAAATGTCACCGTAGCATCGATTTCTCATGCAATGCACATCCCAAGCAGCAACAAATTGACAGATGAGGTGAAAAAAGCTGAACTGCAGTTGGCATTGGCAACACGTTGCCCTTGCTCCATCCAGGAGAAAAACTTCAAGTAGCAGATGCAAGAATTGTGGTCAACAGCACAATAGTGACACATTTAAGGCAGCATCTCGCAAGTGCAGGAACTGCTAAAACTGGCCATTTTCCATACACTGCTACATGTCCTGCATTGGCTAAGGAGTGCGGAATTTGCCATAAATTTGGCAACTATGTTGTTTGCTGTGCACAGAAAAAGTCAAAAGGGAACTAGGAAGTCGAAGGATTCAAAGGAAACCAAATTGAACACTGTCAAGACATCTTCCCCAGCTATACGTTCCATCGCTTTACGCCCTCAAGGTTGTCCCTCACCGCCTATCAATTCAAATGTCGCATATGGCAGTAAACCAGGGAAGATCAATGTTATCCTTGATACTGGTGCAGATACTACTGTTTTCGGAGTGCAGCATCTACAAGCACTGGGCATCAGTGTCAAGAAATTATGGCCGCCCCCTGAAATGCAGTTCTCCAACAGTGATGGATCGCCCATGGAAGGTAAAGTTTTGGGTTCAATGGAGGCCGTGATGACATATAGCAATAACTCATACAAGGGGTATATTGAAGTCCTTAGTTCTCTCCCTACACCTCTACTGTGTTATGATGCCTTTTGACACCTAAGGATAATTCTCTGGGACTTCCAGCGTCAAATGCAAGAGAGGAACCTGAGCATAACTTCAGCAGGAATCAGTCAGGTCCCAGCCAGCCAAGTTAACGCATCTGAACCTAAGTCTGTTCCTCCACCCACTGCCACTTTGTCACCTGAAGAAGCCAGGCAATACTATCTCAAGGAATATAGCAATGTGCTAATGACAAAGGAGCAGTTTCATCAAGGAGCACAACTTAAGCCAATGACTGGGCTGCCCAAGCGTATTCACCTTAAAGAGGATGTGAAGCCCTTTGCAATCTACATTCCACGTCCAATACCACTAGCCTTTCAAGAGGATGTCAAGACTGAGTTGAAGGCAATGGCAGCACAAGGTATCATTGAACCTGTTGGGGATCAGCTGTCCCCATGGTGTCACCCCTTAGTGGTTGTGCCCAAACCTACAGGTGGTGTTCTGGTCACCACATATTTAAGCAAGTTAAATTCAAATGTGCAAAAACCAGCCCATCTTTCACCATCACTGTTAGGAATATTAATCCTACTTCCAGGTATTTCTCCACCATGGATGCGTTGTGTGGGTACTGGCAGATCCCACTAGCAGAGGTGGACCAAGACCTTACTACATTCATCATGCCTTACAGTTGGTATCGCTACTGTTCTTCACATTTGGCATTCAGCGCCTCGGGAGATGCCTACTGCAGGAGATGTGATATTGCTCCAAAATTGTATTAAGGTAATGGTAATGGATGAAAAGTTTTGTCACATTGTAGGACTCATGGTATTACCTTAAATGCAGATAAGTTTCTTATTACTAACTCTACCGTATTATTTTGTGGATATACATTATCTGAAGATGGAATAACAGCCTACAAGGAAAAGGTTCGAGCTATATCAGAGTTCCTGAAGCCAGCAAATCTGACAGATTTAAGGTAATTCATTGGCCTTACTAACAAGTTAACAGAATTTTCACCTGATCTTGCAGCTGCAGCAGATCCACTTCGGCCACTAATGAGCCCCAAGAGATCCTTTATGTGGATGGCAGATCATGATGCCGCCTCTGCCAGTGTTAAAAAGGCCCTCTCTCAGCCACCTGTGGTAGCTCATTTTGACCTGACGTGCCCAACCATACTACAACACTACTCATTTATATGGTTTACAAGACCACAGGGAAGGCCGTTTCCGTTCGGTCCAATGTGGTTCACAATTTTTGGCTGAAGCAGAAACTAGATGGGCCACCCATTGAGTTGGAATGTTTAGCTTCAGTTTAGGCTGTGACTAAATGTTGCCATTACTTACTTGGATTACCCCATTTCACATTGGTGACTGACCACAGACCCCTGGTACCCATCTTGAATACATATACATTGGATGCAGTAGAAAACACGTCTCCAGCATCTGAAAGAGAAAGTTACCCTGTGAGCCACCCAATGTCTGAGGATGATTTGCTAAATAGCAAAACCCAACTTTCCTTTAGGAGTGTAGTAGCCAAGACTGTTGACGCATTTCAGATGCGAAGACATCGACTAAGCAAGATCTATTTTGGAAGAAATTCGCACTACAGCTGAGGACTGCTCATACACAAGACTCCT
Organism: Macrobrachium nipponense; assembly: GCF_015104395.2. Taxonomy (NCBI): domain Eukaryota; kingdom Metazoa; phylum Arthropoda; class Malacostraca; order Decapoda; family Palaemonidae; genus Macrobrachium; species Macrobrachium nipponense. The sequence continues at coordinate 3,353,402 of NC_061090.1, read as the reverse complement.
CCAGAACGTTACCAATGGATTCCCCAGCCACCTATTGGGAAAAATAGGGAGGATTTATACACCAATGATGACCTTGTCCTGTACGGTGCCCAAATAGTGGTTCCCTCAGCTATGCAACGCAAAATTTTAACACGCCTTCATGACAGCTATCATGGCATGGAGGCACTATAGCGTCGGGCTAAACAGACTGTATATTGGCCAAGTATTAATTCAGATATAGCAAATATTGTCCATGCCTGCGAGCTATGTCAGATACTGCAGCCAAGCCAACAGCAGGAGCCGCTGTTATGCAAGGAGAAACCCTCTTTGCCTTTCGAATCAGCATCGGCCGATTTCTTTAGTGTTGCTGGGAAATCTTTCCTGGCATATGTAGACAGGCTATCTGGATGGCCTGTAGTGTTAAAATTCAGTAGTAATACTACAGCAGAAGCAACGACACGACACTTCAGCCACATCTTCTGAGACTTAGGTGTTCCAGTAAGGCTGCTGACAGATTGTGGACTTCAGTTTCCAGTTCTGAATTCAAGAATTTTCTGGGCAGATGGGATGTTCAACATGTGATGTCCACACCCCACTATCCCCAAAGTAACACCCATGCCGAGGCAGCTGTAAAGAAGGTCAAAACATTTTATCCTAAAAGTAGCTCCTTCTGGGAACATCAACACTGAAGACTTTGACAAAGGATTGTTGGAGATAGGGAATACTCCTAACTATGCTGGCCACTCTCCAGCACAGATATTATATGGCCAAGCCCTCTGATCATGTGTCCCAGCCCATGCATCACCATTCAAGCAGGGGTGTCAAGAGAAAGCAGATCAATACAACTGTCGTGTAGCATTACGTTCTGAAGCAGCCAAAATATGGTATGACAGCCATGCACCCCCTTTGGCACCACTTGAGCTCAATGATAACATCCATATTCAAGGCCCTATCTCTAAGCGATGGGATAAGACAGGCATTTTATGGGCATCAGCAAGTTGCGAGACTACCATGTGAAGTTACCCTCAGGAAGAATATTAAGGCATAACCGCTGTTTTCTACTCCCTGTACCTCGCCCTACTTCACAATTGCATGACGAGATGCTACAATCTCCAAAGAAGATTATTTGCTAGAAAAATGATAAACTCTTGTGGAGAAAGATTTTTGTCGGCTTTTTACTTTGATAACATCGACGGACCTCAAACTTGAAAGCAATTGCTTTAGTGTTATTAACACTTTTGACAATTATGAAAACAAGCTACCATATTTCCATATTCTATCTTCCATCCAAGTTATTTCTTTAGCGTAATAAAACGGAGTAATGAAAGAAATTATGATACACTTCTACGACGCTAGTTCACCTCAAACACAGATGAGACAGGATACAAATACCTGGGAATAATGGAAGGAGGGGATATAAAACACCAAGAGATGCAGGATACGATCAGGGAAAAATATATGCAGAGAATCAAGGCGATACTCAAGTCAAAACTCAACGCCGGAAATATGATAAAAGCATTAACACATGGGCAGTGCCAGTAATCAGATACAACGCAGGAATAGTGGAATCGACGAAGGCAAAACTCCGCAGCATAGATAAGAAAACCAGGAAACAAATGACAATACACAAAGCACTACACCCAAGAGCAAATACGGACAGACTATACATAACACGAAAGGAAGGAGGGAGATGACTACTAAGTATAGAGGACTGCGTCAACATCGAGAACAGAGCACTGGGGCAATATCTGAAAACCAGTGAAGACGAGTGGCTAAAGAGTGCATGGGAAGAATGACTAATAAAAGTAGACGAAGACCCAGAAATATACCGAGACAGGAGAACGACAGACAGAACAGAGGACTGGCACAACAAACCAATACACGGACAATACATGAGACAGACTAAAGAACTAGCTAGCGATGACACATGGCAATGGCTACAGAGGGGAGAGCTAAAGAAGGAAACTGAAGGAATGATAACAGCGGCACAAGATCAGGCCCTAAGAACTAGATATGTTCAAAGAACGATAGACGGAAATAACATCTCTCCCATATGTAGGAAGTGCAATACGAAAAATGAAACCATAAACCACATAGCAAGCGAATACCCGGCACTTGCATAGAACCAGTACAAAAAGAGGCATGATTCAGTGGCAAAAGCCCTCCACTGGAGCCTGTGCAAGAAACATCAGCTACCTTGCAGTAATAAGTGGTACGAGCACCAACCTGAGGAAGTGATAGAAAACGATCAGGCAAAGATCCTCTGGGACTATGGTATCAGAACAGATAGGGTGATACCTGCAAATAGACCTGACGTGACGTTGATTGACAAAATCAAGAAGAAAGTATCACTCATTGATGTCGCAATACCATGGGACACCAGAGTTGAAGAGAGAGGGAAAAAATGGATAAGTATCAAGATCTGAAAAAAGAAATAAGAAGGATATGGGATATGACAGTGGAAATTGTACCCATAATCATAGGAGCACTAGGCACGATCCCAAGATCCCTGAAAAGGAATCTAGAAAAACTAGAGGCTGAAGTAGCTCCAGGACTCATGCAGAAGAGTGTGATCCTAGAAACGGCGCACATAGTAAGAAAAGTGATGGACTCCTAAGGAGGCAGGATGCAACCCGGAACCCCACACTATAAATACCACCAGTCGAATTGGAGGACTGTGATAGAGCAAAAAAAAAAAAAAAAAATTATTAATAATAATATAATAATAAAACCAATAATAATATATAGGGTTTGCAGAAATCCAACCACAGTTTGAAATACAAAAACCTGTCGCCATCTTTTATCCCAAACTTCATTTGAAATAAGCAACAGTAAACTATTTCAAACAAAATTTTTGTCCATAAAAATAAAAATATAAAATGGAGGGAAATGTATGCGCCCAAAAATAACCCCAAAATATTCCTTCACTTTTATAGTTCGGAAACAGCCGCAAATCCCGGCTAAAAGTCTAGCTTTTTCTCCTGCACTCACGAGGCCGCTAAATAATCCTCTCTACTGTCAACGATCCTGACTTAGTGGAAAGCAAATTTACGATCGCTCTCTCTCTCTCTCTCTCTCTCTCTCTCTCTCTCTCTCTCTCTCTCTCTCTCTCTGTGTGTGGTTCTCTTTGTCATTTACGAAATATTGAAGATATAAATTTGGAAGGTGCAAATCTACCATCTCTCTCTCTCTCTCTCGTTTAAGAAATACTGAAGATATAAGATAAGTCACTTATTGTGCCTAAGTAGATAAGTTTGTATATCGATACACTGGACAAAATATTGTTCCGATCAAAATATTGTTCATTGGGACTGATTTTATGAAAAAATACGTTTATCATTACCTTTGAACATTAATAACAAAATACTTTCCTGAAGCAGCGTCTTTTGATGATAACCGATTAAAAATAAATCATATCTCAACTATCCCACTGCGCACCCATTTAAGGAAATATATACTTGAACACTAGTTGGTAAATATAAATTGAATAAAAAAACTATCAGAATACAGTTCAATTGTCTCTTAAATCCTCCTAATCTGTGCAACGATATCACTCGGATCAGAGAAGACCTTTGTTGCCTTTGCAATGCTACTGCAGCGTCGTAAGAGCTCTTGTTTCCAATTCACTTCTGAACGTGAATAAAACCATTCCGTTTTCCAGGATAAAAATCACTAAAGACTGAAGACGATTGAAAATGAACAGGAGAAATACGACGACAATTTTATGATAATAACAATACAAACTCATCCAAAACTAATCCGCAACCGTTAAAAGCTTGAAATCTGTCGTTTTCTCTCTCGCTCCCACCCGGGAACCGTCAGCGCGATTTAATAATTGTCAGTGACTACGAAAGACTTTTGAAAACAAGAGACAAAGTATTCAAACCACTAGGGGAGTGGAGGACAATCAGACAAAAAGTTTTAATTCGGGACGCTAAAAGTGATTATGTGATTCATCGCGGAAAAATTGCCTGTCTTTTCCTCAACCTGAGAAATTTCTGCCACCTTTCTCATGAATTAGGCAAATGTACTCATTCACATACGCTGTTATTGCTACCATCTCAAGAGACTGAATGCGCCGTACAACGCATATAAGCATTTCTCATTTTATTCTATTCGGTAATTGGGTCATGGAATGGAATATCAAATTTAGGCCAAAGACCAAGTACTGCCACCTATGAGGTCATTCATGGCTGAACGTGAAATTGAGAGTAAGAGGGTTTACTTGAAGGTATAACAGGAGAAAAACCTCTCAGTTGAACCATGAAACAATTTTTAGAAGAGGGTGGAAAATAACATAGAATAAAGAGAATATGTGCGGAAAGACAGCAAAGGGAATGGAAGGGGCTGCAGCTAGGGGTGGAAGGGAAACAGCAAAGAACCTTGAGTAATCCCTACAGTGCACCGCATGAGGTGCACTGACGGCACTACCCCCTCTACTGAGGCTAACGATGTACAGTGGGGCGGAGTGAAAAACTTTTTTTTCGAATTTTATAATTGGCTATTGCAGAAAATGTGTGGAACACCGAGATATTAACCTGGAATAAATATGAAAGCGATGTATTTATTTCTTCAGGTAACACAATGACCTCAAATATAACAAAAATACTAAAAATAAACAAATACTAAAAATAACACGCAAAGTATACTTTTAGTAATAATTTACTAAAACTTGTGTAAATAACATAGTTGACCTTTAAAATGGTTTTCTAATCATTAATATCAAGAGCACATTCATTTTGTGAGTTGTGAGAGCTGTTACCCTGTCACTTTCGCAGTGGGTGGTATTCACGCTTTGCACAACTCACTTTTTGTGTTCGTATTACAGAATTTGATTGCTACGTGCTATTAATTAGAGTATCATTTTTTGTATTGGATTTCTGTAATTTTTTTTTTCAGATTTGAATTGTTAATAAATTAACGATCATCATGGCAAAAGTTTGTGCAAAACCAACCAGGACATCAGCTCAGTGGCCTCTAATTGGCTTCGGGGAAGAATTGTGGCACAGGAATCTTCCTAAGTATGAAGCAGTTTTGAAATATTTGTTTGTGAGGAATGAACTGAAAAAAGCACAAATAAAGATCCTTCGGTGTCTCAAGTATTGCTAAAAGTTACTAATAAGTTGAAAGCTATCAGGAAAAGTGCATCACTTCCAACTCTGTCAGATAAGACGAATTGAAGCAATGTTTAGAAATTATCACGAAAAGTACCGTGCCATTATGAAGCCGTACCAAAGCAAAAAAAAAAAAAAAAAAAAAAAAACTCTGAGGCTTACAAAGCAAACCTACAGAATTTTAAGAAGAAGAACCTAAAACTAACCAAGCTCTTTGATATTGCAGCGTGCAAACCATTGCCACAATGTTCTTGCTCAAGAGAAAAGGGTTTTGCAAAGGAGGAAATAGCATATTCCTTTTAGATCAAAGAAAGAAAATTATTTATTGGTACGGTTGATATCAAGATATCAAAGAAAAACACATCCAAGTTGCTACACGAAAAGAAAAGGAAGCTCTGAGATTAACCAAGAATTCATGCCAGACTGAGTTAGGAAATACAAGTATCAGTTATTATCTTCATCATCAGAGAGCGAAAATGAATCTAGCAGAGATCAGACGACATATTTCCTGAACCACTTACCTAGAATAGAAAGCTCAAAGAACTATCTGAGGACAAATCAGTTAAGAAAAAAAAAGCACTAAAAGGCTGCCTTCAGTTGCTCTTGCGTGTGACAGAACTGCAGCAATCATTGTTAGTGCTGTGTTGCAAGATATTGGAGAAGTTTCTAATAGCAGCACGTCTGAAGTAGTGGATCGTAGTAAAATACGGAGAGAAAGACAGAGAAAGAGATCAGATATCATAAAAAATGTAAGTGATGTCTCGATAAGAGCAATATATTTTGACTGACGTAAAGATTCTACTCTCTCTTTCAAGAAACGAAGGAATCTAAAATGTATAAAAAAAAAAAAAAAAAAAAAAACAGAGAACACACAACATACTTTGGTGAATGAGCCCGGTTCAGATTATTCTTGGGTATTATTCTGTGAATTCTGGTCAGCTGAACGAGATATGTATGTAAAGGAATGTTTGAGTTATTTTAGAAATAAAGACATAAATTTGGACAATCTTGTAGCTGTTGGATGAGATGGCACGGCAGTTAATACTGGAGAGAAAAGGTGGTGTTTGAGGCTTCTAGAGGTTAAGCTGAATAAGCCTGTTCAACACATAGTGTGCCAGCTCCATGCCAATGAACTGCCCTTACGCCATTTGATCCAGAAATTGGATGGAAAGACTTCTGGTCCCAGTGGATTTACTGGTTGTACTGGGCGGCAATTAATAAACTAAAAGTCTTCCTATCGTTGAATTTGAAAAAAGTTCATGCTGAAGAGATAAAAGTTGATTGTAAAGATCTTAGCACCGATCAAATGTATCTCATTGATATTCATGAGGCCATACAAAAGAGATACTGCTCACCAGATCTTGCAAATAGGAGTCCTGGTAAAATGGCTATTTCACGTTGGCTAACAGCAGCCAATCGAGTACTTCGTCTATGTTTCTACTACAAGTCCATCTAAGAACCTTCTGTGTATAACTTCTTTTATAATGAAAGTTTACACCCCAATGTGGTTTGCTATTAAGCAAAGTCCATCTATTGTCAGCGGATCAAAAAATGTTTTCAAAACTATCGAACTAACCAGAACACTGAGTGAGGAAGTACAAGATATTGTAAAACCTGTCATAAAAAGAAATGCATATTTTGCACATCCAGAGAATATTTTTGTAACGATGATTCATGATGACAGGCCTGCCATAAGAGAGTTAGCATGGAGGTGAATAAAGAAAAAAAACAACAACAACAACAGAGGGTAAAGTTGAGCGGCACTTCATACATCCAACTGTCAACTTTGAAGCAATTGACTATACTGATTTAATTGACTGGCAGCAATGTATAGTCACAGAACCACCAGTTACAAGAGGCCTGTCAGAAGTCAAAATTGAAGAGTATATAGAAAATAAATGTACTTCTATTATAATAGACAAGTTTCCTTGTCACACACAGGCAGTTGAAAGGATGGTAAAATTGGTAACTGAAGCATCTTCAAAAGTAGTTGGAACAAATGCGCGTGATGGCTTCATTCGATCTACACTTCAATCACGTAAAAAAAATGTCATCATTCGAAACTAAAGCAAACTACAAAACGTAAGAAATATATTACTCTTATTACAGTAAACATGCTCCAGGATGTGTGGCTGGTGGCCATGGGTGCAAACTCGTGTGGAGTTCTGGATTATTTAGTGCTATGTAATAGACAAAACATTGCTCTAAATAAACTGAAGCTTCTTAATTTACCAACTGATTTTCATTTAAAAGCTTTAATTACATAATCACATTTATTTAGTGTACAAAACTAAACACATACTTATACAAGGAGAATATGAGAAAATTGCAATATTTTCGGTTTTTAATATTTTCGATCACTTTGTAGCACCTGAAAGATATTAACTGAGCAGAACTCAAATTATACACCGTTAACTTTAGTTTCCACACATTTTCCGCACTAGCCTATTTGCATTCAAAAAAGTAAAAAAAAAAAAAAAAAAAAAAAAGCCTATTTTCACTCCGCCCTAATGTACAGTAGGC
>NC_061090.1:3330906-3345286 GCF_015104395.2 Macrobrachium nipponense | reverse complement strand
GATGTTAGTTGATCAATATAAAATTGATGTATTATTTCTTCAAGAACATAATATTAGAGATGTGAAAAAGGATAAACTATTTAGAGGACTACTTGAGGTTGTAATGAATATGCCTACTAGCTTAAAGGTTTAATAAAAAAGTCAATATTTCAAGTATTTTCATTAACAGTGAAAAGGATGACACTGGAAACATATTATTCACAAGGATACGGTATAATGATATAAACCTCTCCTTATTGAATGTATACGCACCATCAGGCTCAAGTAAAAAGAGAGAGAGGAGAACTTGTTCTCTGTGGATATTTTGTATTATTTAAGGAACAACATATCAAATTTGATTTTTGCTGGTGACTTCAATTGCGTACTTTCGGGTAGAGATGTTAGTACAGGTAATGAGAGGTATGTATCAAAAGGTCTTAAATCTTTAGTACAGCATTTGGGATTGAAAGACGCTTGGTTTTCAATGAACAATATTCCCGAATATACGTACATTCTAGGTAATTATGCTTCAAGAATTGACCGAGTGTATGTGACTGATGATATAGTAATATTAAGAATTGTAAAAATATTCCATTATCTTTAACAGACCATAATATGATATTAACTGAATTTATGCTTAATAATCGTTGTAAAATAGGTAGAGGAATATGGAAGTTAAATGTTTCATATTGGAGAGGGACGACTTCATGGAGAAATTTGAAAGATTATGGCACTTTTTAAAAAAGGAAAAAAATTAAATACCATCCAACATTATGGAATGGTGGGATACATTTGTGAAACCAAAATTAAAAAGAGTTTTTCATAAGACTGTCTAAACAAGCTATACAAGAGAAATATGGCACTCTAAAATTTTTGCAAAATTATCTGAATACTTATCAAGTAAAGCCTCTGTAGGTTACAATAAATTTGAAGAGATGAAGGCTATAAAAGATAGAATGAAATCAATAAAAGATGAAATTATGTGAAGGTATAAAGGTTAGGTTAAGGACAGAAGAGAGAATAAAAGGAGAGAGATTATCTGCAAATTTATTAGTAAAGAGAAACTCAGAGGGAAGCGAAATAGTATTAGGCAACTGAGGTTAAAAGAAAGCGGTGTGACGCTCGACAACACAGAGGCGATAGTCTTGTCATGTAAAGGATCACTATGAAAAACTGTTCACAAAGATAAATACTGATGAACAGCTACAAGATAGTTTCCTTAATTGTATAGGGAGCACAATAACTGATGAGGACAATGAAATGTTATGTAGAAAGGTATCTGTCGATGAGGTATTAAATACGTTAAGATGATGAATAAAGGCGGAACTCCGTGAAGATGGTCTTCCTCTGGAATTCATTTAAAGACATGGAATGTAATTAAGTCAGAGTTCTCTGAAATGATTAAGTTTGCGATAGATTTAGACCTTGAATTAGGAAAAAGCCAAAAAAGGGTATCTTGAAATTAGTACCTAAAAGTGGTGATTTATTGTGTTTAAAAAAACTGGAGACCTATTTCTTTACTGAATACGGATTTACAAATGCATTGCCAAAATTTTGGCTAATAGATTAAAAAATGTCCTTCATAAAGTTATATCACGAGAACAATTTTGCTCGGTTAAGGGAAGATCAATAGTGAATGTAATACTCTAATTAGGGATGTAACTTATTATGCAAATGAAAATAATTTGGATTGTGCTCTAATTAACCTGGATTGGAGTAAGGGCGTTCGATAAAGTTAATTTGAGTTTCATGTTTAAAACACTCTCACGGATGGGTTTTTTAGTGATTTGTTTATCATGAAAATGAGAATGTTATATACTGGATGCTTAAGTGCAGTTTGTGTAAATGGGATTGTTAGCGGCTTTTTTCCTGTTGAGAGATCCATAAGGCAAGGATGTCCGATGTCAATGATAGCATATATATTGTTTCAAGAATCTTTATACAGAACAATTAAACAAAGCAATGAAATTGTGCCAGTGAACCTCCCTAATGGGTTCCAGTGTTCTGTTGTAGGTTTTTGCTGATGACAGCTCAGTTTTTGTTAGTAAAGAAAAGAAGTATTAAAAATGTTTTTAGTATTATAAAGCAATTTGAGCTAGCTACTGGTGCAGAACTAAATAGAGATAAGACTTGCGTCATGGGTTTAGGTAATTGGAAGAACAAAAATGTATGGCCACTTGATTGGATACAAACAGAAAAATAAGTGTGGTATGGTATTAGGTTATATTGATAACCAATGATTATAAGGAAATGGTAGATGAGAACTGGGATGCTTTAATCAATAAAGTTAAGGTAAAAATAAAAAATATGCTTTCGACTCGATACTTGTCTTTATATCAAAAGTCTATTATTGTAAATGCCCTTTTTTTATTTTAAGTAAAGTCTGGTACATGTGTCATGTTTATTTCCATTAGGGAAAGAGAAAGCAAAATTATAGAACAATCTGTTTCCGGTATTTGTGGTGTGGAACTTACCAACCAATTAAAAGGGATTCCTTGTATCTGCCAAAAACAGAAGGTGGTATTGGGTTATTAATGTGTTTTATAAAGCAGCAGCTATTTTAACAAGTACATTCTTGAATATTATGTTATCTGATAGTTATGGACGAGAATTAGCCTTATATTACACATGTATTAGAATAAATTTGTTATGGGTTGTAGAAGATTGCCTTAATATGTCTTATGTTGCTACTCCTTTTTATAATATCATTATTGGTAATGTAAGGATTATTAGAATGCCTAATTTTCCATACGTCAAAAGTAAGAATATGTATCAGTATTTTGATGCCAACTCATAAGCCCATTGTAATTGAGAGATACCCGTTGCATAATTGGGGTAAATATATGGAGTAACCTTGTATGTAAATTCGTTGACCCTTATCCAAAGAAGTACTATGTATAGATTTTTGTATGAATCTTTTGGCTACTAAGGAAAGACTGAAGATATTGAATATTGCTGATAATAATTATTTTTGCAATAAATGTATGGAAAATGAAATCATCTGCATATTGTCTATTTTTGTAATATGTTAAAAATTAAAAAATATTTGGAAGTGGTTCCAGAATTTCATTGAAGAAGTATGTGATATAAAAGTTCAGTATCCAATAAAAGTATTGATGTTGGATTTCGATTATAAAGAAAAGAAGAAGAACAATACATTAAGTATACTTATTATTGAGTATGTAAATTGTTTGTGGTACAGCAGAGAAGAGTGTTACAAAGTCAAATAATTTCAATATTAAAATGTAAAATAAAGTACACAAAATGGGTATTATCAAATGCATATGAACTTGGAAAACATTTCACAAGTAAGTATGTGAATAATATTTGAATTCATATAATTGATGTACTTAATAATAATATTATTGATATAATTATGAAAATTTTGTAAATAATTAATTGATAATTGTAATAAGATTTAATAAAATTAAAAAAAAAAAAAAAAAAATTTCCATACAGCCACCTAACGTCGTTGAGACAAGGTGTCTTTTTAACTACTCTTAACTTTAATAATGCCTTTTCTTTTTTAGAGTAACATGTATTTCAATGTTGCACCTTGCTTTTGTATTGCTTTATTCAATGTGTTTTGTTGTGTGTGTGTGTTGTATATATATATATATATATATATATATATATATATATATATATATATATATATATATATGACTTACACATACTATACACTTATATCTCTTGTGCTAGTCTTATTAGTCTGAGCCTGTATATTGTACTATATGGGTGTCTGTGGGTCTATAGTTGTTCCGTAAATGGTGCATGCCGGTTAGTTGGGTGTTTTTCTCCATTAGGCCAGCTCTGGTCTCTCACATAACTGAAACTTATGCATTAGCACAATGTTTTGCCTATTGTATTTGCAATTAATTAGCAGATGAATCACGTAAAACTTTTATTATTGATGACAAACTGAATACACGTCTTGTACGTGCAGTACATTTCAGTTCTATGGCGTCCTTCGTGTGGTGATTGTGGTCTTGTGCCCTCAATTTTTGGCTGCTAATCACGTTTATGGAATCACTCGGCAGCTGAATTGCAAACTAAATGGATGATTATGTCGCCGTATATTTTCTAACGACTAAACAAAGTTGGTCTCAAGTTTTATGCACCTTCACATTATTTAGAATTGACCTAATAATTGGATTCACGGGATTTTGATATTTGAATTCATCAGGGACATTGATGAATTCCACTGGAAGGGAGTGCATTTCATATCCTTGCTCGAATTTTAATGCGAATTCAATTTTCCACACTTCAGTGTGTAAATTCATTCAGGGACATTTCAGAATTCCATGGGAAGAACTCGTTTTTTTTTTTTTTTTTTTTTTTCAATCCTTGTTCGTATTTCCTTCTTACTGATATAAAACTTTCTTTTCCCCCTCTTTCGTGAAATGACATATGGGGAAAGATCCGCTTGTGCTCTGAGTGAGAGCTTTAAAAGGATCTAGCTTCTGAAGTCCTTTTCAAAACACGCAATTTCCTATTCCGTAATAGTTTCAATTGGAGTTGGGGAGTGTAAACCAACACTAGGAACGTTTTTACGACAAAGTATTCCAACATGATGTAGATTAGTCCTGGAACAACTTTATGGGGTGTGTCAGTAGCAGATTTACTAAAGAATTGCTTTTTAGTGTTTTAAGGGATTGGTGATTGGAAACAGAATCAGAGGGCATTGTCTATTCAATAATATTAAACGACGATAACTATTCTACACGTGCAGCTTACATTTTTAAACTACGTTCAGTTTCAAAGGAGATCTGATTGTCTTAACTGCATTAAAAAAGAAAACAAAGCCCCTACCAACTGCAATCTTCAAATGTTCCCGTAAAGATGTAAATATTGTGGGTTGCTTATTTGTTTTAATATAATCAATAAACGCGACTCTAAGGTTAACTTTGCTGACCTCAAAACCGAACAAACTGCCAACAGAAACAGCTGTCGCTTTAACATCTTAACTTTAATTTCGTAAAAATTTGAGTATGCAAAGACTTTATAGTTAATGGAATGCATCGTTGATTATAATCAAGATGATATTCTATTTGGAATAAAAGTTATTTTATATAAAATATGAATTGAATATTAAATGAGACTACAATCAGTGGGCCCATTTTCAGCGTTACTTTTCCAGTAAATCAGATCACTTCATTATTATCTAGCTCTTTGAACAACACTCTGGAACAAAACGTAATTATTATTTCAACCGACGAAATGGAGAGGAACATTATATTGGGATAATAAATTCAGAGCTCATCCCTCTCGGCTGCACCTGTCTATTATCATTGCCTCGGAAAGTAATAAATCAAGGGAATTAATGGCTTCCTCGTCAAAGCACGACCTGATAAACTTCGACGGTGGGAATAATTTCTCTGTTTCCTGCTCTCTCATTGCATTTACCGCCGAAGATTTACTTTGAGTTCAGGTACAGAAATGTTCGTCTCTTATTCACTTACAGGCACATAATACAGCAATATTTTATATATATATATATATATATATATATATATATATATACATATATATATATATATATATATATATATATATATATATATATATATATATATATTATATATCATATATATACATACACATACAATCATAAAGCCCCACTGACACCCTCTCCGCCCTGTATCCGAAATGTGACACAGCATGAATAATAGTCCATGAAATGCCGATATTTGGTCATATGATTTAGCACTTCGTATACAATGAATTAAGATTATGGAAGGATGAAGGTAGAAATACAGAATTTCAGAAGAAAATATGGTGGTAAAGGGAAGGACTTGGAATTAAAATAAATAACGATGTAGCAAACAAGAAATAAGCAAATAAGTACAGATCAATATTTCCCTCTGTTGGGTTTAGTAGAAAGATTTGCCTCTCCGTTATAACAAGAGGAAAAGCGTCATGTGTGAGTACATGGAATGATGACAGACAGTTCAAATTTGTTCCATTTATCTTCTCTACTTTCCTCCCCTCTCGGAATATCCTTTGGCGCTGACGTTTCTGAAATTAGAGGAGACATTTTATCGAATGGGACTCTTGTTTACTTTGGAAACCCTTCCAGTGACATGAATTGTGAGAGCATTTTATCATTATTTGTAGCCATTGCTTGTGTTCTCTTTGGCTGCTTCATTTATTTGGGATTTTTTTTGTTTCTGACAATGATGGCGGGCGATGACCAAAAAGCCGAGATGCTTGAAAGGAAAGAATGATTGTGTGTGAATATTTTACTTAAATATTGATAGTGTCAATACTGACATGCAGAAATATACGTAATTATATATATATATATATATATATAATATAATATGTATGTGTGTGTGTATATATATATATATATATATATATATATATATTATATATATATATATATATATGTGTGTGTGTATGTATGTATGTATACATATTATATGTTTGTGTTTTGATTATGCCCGCTTGCGCATATATATATAACTCACCTATGTATCTCACAGTAGGCAGGGTAGCATCCTGACGTACCATTTAGGGACCCTGGTTCGAATTCAGGGCGGGACGGTTGATGGTCATAATCCTAAAACCCATTTGTAACGGACCTCACTCGGCCCTGCAGGATCTTAAAAGCAAAGAGGAAATAGGACTAGAATGACTAGCATAAGTTGGGATAAACAATGGAGGAAGGAGTTCAACAAAACGATCAAAGTTACCTAAAAGCTAATTTATGTACGAAAATACAATGTGTACAAGCGAAGTCAGGTTTGGTTAAGAAAGAATATTGCACTCACTATGACTATCAAAGACAAATGTACAGTTTCAAATACAGTTACCCTAAGCAAATCAAAATTATAATGTCATGATAAATGATTCAGTCAATATAAATACTATAATATATCAATTGAAAACATAACTACATAAATTACATAACAGGAGTCAGTTCAAAATCAAAATACACCGATGTAGCTAAACCAAAGTTACTTTACGGTATGCTAACATCAAAGCAAACTAACAATGCAGAGACAGCAAACATTAGTTTAACTGCTTTAGTAAACAAGATTATACAAATCTAAAAACACTTTAGCTACATCTCTCGACTGCACAACATATAGCTTAACAAAAGCAGCAGTTTATCACTAAATCGTGTAACATAACCAGAGTAGTAAATGATACTAAATTAGCGGACAGCTTCAGTAACAATCACAAACAATGATAAATTCAAATAAATACTAAAATGGTATCAATAAAACTCCAAGCAGCGTCACACAAAAACAGACGATCTCTGTAGAAACGCCAAGACAGACATCGCTATCCAAAAGGCCATCCCATCACCCAAATGATTACGGTAGAATCAACTCTTTCACAAAAAACAGACGATCTATGTAGATAAGTCATGACAGGCTCCGCCTTCTAAAAGGCCATCACCCAGCTGCTGAAGATAACAGGCCGCCAATGCCTGCTGCTTCACAAAATCCCCCTGCTGCTAAGCTGCTGTACTGTCGAGGACCTGACTTTCTGTTATCCCAAACCAGACTAATACGCAGAGCTGTCAGATCGAGCTGACAAAATTACCTTAGATTCGGTCCAAAATTACCCTATTTGCTTCAAAATTACCCTAGATTTTCAGTTTCAAAATTACCCTAGATATCCCAGAGTTCATATATAAGAGAGAGAGAGAGAGAGAGAGAGAGAGAGCATAATATTGAATGAAACTGTAATACCTACTTGTGCCGCCGTTGTTTGGGCGATAACCTATTTTACTCTTGTTGAGTTTCATAGATGCTGTCTGTCATCAACTTCATGTCACTTCGGACTTGTCTGATGTTGAATTTTCAAATGTTCGTTTAGTATGTAACATTGCGATTAAAGTTTCAGTGTCCAGGAATTTCTTATTTTTGTCTTCATTAAGTTTATGTGGGAGAAAATCCTCTCTACGCAGTCGCTTGAATGGTGCAAGCACAGCAATTTTGCCACGAATTTCCCACCAAGGGGAACAGGGGCTTGTTATCACCTTTCTTCATGCTTTTCACTCCCATCCAAAATTCCCAAACATTAATGTCACTTTCAACACTTATTCCTGTGGTTCTTAGTAAACGCCACTTGTGATCAGTATTGTTTATGTCATCCTCGGTCACAAGATTTGGAAAGCGCCTCAGTGGCGTGGTCGGTATGATGTTGGCGTGCCACCTCGGTGGCCGCGAGTTCGATTCTCGGGCATTTCATTGAGGAGTGAGATATGTGAATTTCTGGTGATAGAAATTCACTCTCAGCGTGGTTCGGAAGTCACTTATAAAGAGGTTGGTCCCGTTGCTGGATAACCATTAGTTCCATGCAACGTAAAAACACCATGTAAACAAACAAACAAGCAAGATTTGGAAATATAGATGTTAATAGTGCAGTGGATGGGACAGTTTTCTTCAAAACACTTTGTGGATCCAATGCTCTCAGAGCTTCAAATGTTGGATCAGAAAGATTGAATTGTTGAAGAATTTGTGATGCACTCTATATAAAAGTCGAGACATCTTAATCTTTATCGTCTGAAGTGTTACAGTTACCCTTCCACCTAGATACATCTCTTCTAATGGAAGATATACTGGGTCTCTGATTCTAACCTTTGCTAGTGTTGTCGACTCTACATGTCTTCATTTTATCTGAGATATAGTAGCTAAGACTGCAGATATTCTATTCTTGAGAGAGCATATCTTTGGGGCCCTCAGCTTGTATTTCTTTATTAAGGTCACAAAGATTGGCAACACATGATCTAGAAATTGTAGTTACAATTTGTGACAGGATCATTAATTTTTGTAAGATAGTCTCAGCTGCTTGCAATTGATCGTCCAAAGCTGCTCTAGTGAAAAACAGCTTTAGAGCAGGTAGTTGCTCGAGAAGCCTTTAAACCTCACTGTTCAGTGACAGCTATCGAGTCTGCGATGGGTGAAGTATATTGTGAGGTTAAACGTTAACGACCTCTTGAAACTTTTGAAGCCATGGACTGCTTTGGCGATAGGGAGTAATTATATGTGTCACGAGCAAGCTCTTCAACCACCTAGGTACTTTCTTGCATGGCGTAGAAAAAGCGCAGAGATGAAATGTATGACAAATGCACTTTATCACGAACCAATTTGGAATGTCTTGTTTCAAGTGATTGGAAAGGGAGTTATTCCTCCTCATCATTAAACTCTCCCCATCAGCAGAGAAACCTATCTTGTTGACCTTGTAAGGTATATCAGCATCATTAAATACAGACTTGATATGTTCATGAATGCTGGAAGCAGAGGCACTTTCCAGGGGAACAATGGTTAAAAACATAATATCCTTTACGCCTTTCACAGTAGCTACCCTGGTTACAAGAGCAAGATGTTTAATACATCCACGGTCTGTGGACTCTTCCACGACGATAAGGTCAAAGCGAAAGCCACGGGCATAAACTCAAAACGCCCAGAACACATTCCCGGGTAAGAGGGCAACTACTCAAAAACAATCACTTACCCTTACACAATGAATTCAGTTTTTCTAAGGAGTGGTTTAAGTGCCAGTTACTTAGACGACTCTGGCGGCCGTGTGGGCCTAGTATATATATATATATATATATATATATATATATATATATATATATATTATATATATATATATATATATATATATATATATATATATATATATATATGTATAACTGAATCACGAATCTTTGGAACGTAATGAATATATAAATAAAGGTATAAGCCACGAAGGACAGCGAAACAATGGGGTAGCTGCAAGATCTTTCGACTTAACGTCCTTTATCTAACTAAGTAAAGGACGTTGAGTCGAAAGATCTTTGAGCTACTCCATTGTTTCACCTTCCTTCGTGGCTTCTATATATATAGTATATATATATATTATATATTCATACATACATACATACATAAACATACATCCATACATACATACATTCCTGAAAAGTACACCATTCATGTTTCACAGAATTTGTCATTGATGAGGCTACCTAACTGCCTTTTACTGCACACTAACAGGCACCGGTACCCATATATAGTAGCAGGTTGGATTGGATTGGATTGATGGGCGTTAGTCCAGGAGCAATCCGCAAAATACCAAACGTGAATGAAGATGCTTTTATCACTTAGCCGAGACAGTCACTGTAAGTGGTTGCACCTTCCACGTATACACACCACTAAGGATACACTTTGATGCTGTTAGGTTGCCTGTCAAACGTACCAAATACCCTTCAGATTAATTTTCAGTACTCATTATTCTTCTAAATCATGAACAGAAAAAATATCCCTTTCCAGTATGTACACATTTTTTCCACTCATTATAAAAGACTAATGCATCTTTGAAAGCTTTTAGTGGGTTTCGACGCATTGATGATGAATTACCCCAATATTCATTGTGACCTTCGCACCGACAGGCTGAAATGTCCGCTTCCAGTTCCTCCTTTCCTTTTGGGAAATGAGTCGGATAAGTGATTGAAAATTAGTGAAGGTTGGAAAAGTCGAGGTGGGGGAAGGCAACGCCTGGGGAGAAGGGAAAAACCAGTGAGGGGATTTTTTTCTTCTCTTTATGGTAGTTGGCGAGGAAGGAAATGAAAAATTAAAATACAGATGAATATTTAGAAAAGCTGGGAATATTTTCCAATCGAATTTCGATTTGTGAACGAGAAAAGGGCAATTTTTTTTAAATTGTAGAGACAGCAAAAAGATGCCATGTTCAGTAACGAACAAAATGACTTCTGTTTATGGAAGGGGCGTAAATATGATGATTAAACTCTCAACATCACAGAAAAAATATATTTTTTATTTCATTCCGTGATGATTAAGACTCATTATTTCAGCTTCACATCCGATTCATCTCGGTTAAGTAAAAGAAGAATTAGACAAGTCTTGTTATTTTTTGTAGAATGAAGACGGAGTAGAAACAGACCCTTAAATTTCGCAGCAAGGAAGCAGGAGGTAAAAGTACAATTTTTGTGATAGGATAAAAAAAAAAAGCATTATTATAATTAATAATTGTGACATTCGTCATTTATGAACAAAAGTCTTTTTATAAATTCATGTTTTCGAAAATAATGATTATTCGTCCCTCATAAAGTGACATATACAATCAGAGTGGCCTTCACTTGGGTTTATGTCCAATAGCATCGGAAATACGTCCTTTCGTTTTAATCACATTGTACTTTTTTTATCAATAACCAATGGTGCCTCAATACAAAGTGTGTCACCGATAATATTTCAGTATTTCCGATCAAATTTTCTCTTTGGGGTTTTAAGTGTCGTACTACATCGGATAATCACCTCGTGTGGTGATTACATATTGGGAAATGTTTTCATGATGTCGCTTTTCACATACGATCCTAAAAGTTACAGTATCATTTGATGTGTTCATTAAAGTTTGACAGCAATTTCTAGTAAATTTCCAGCACGTGAAGGGAAACTTTTGTTTGCTTTAACTAGGCTAAAACTAATCGCCAAAAGAGATCGTTAAACTTCGTCAATATCAACATTTTCTGTGATTGTTTCACAATTGTTATGAGTTAATTAGGGAAACATCTTTGACAAGTGCTATAAGGTGTGTAGTAAGAAATGAGTCACTCAGGTGGTCAGAAATGTGGCTTGATAACATGAATGTTATCGAGCTTCTTTCTTTGAAGCGTTGTGAATAATGATACCTGTCAAATTGATAACGATACCAAACACGGTGATGATGATGATGATGATGATGATGATGGTAACAATAATCATACCGACTGTCGATCATTGTAATGAATAAGACCCTCTTATCAATAATGTTTTCAGAAATGGGGTTTAAGCCATAACTTTAGTAACAGTAACCTGCACCACCATTACAGCACTCTCGTACAAATGGCACGTGTTCAGTATGCGAGATTGTTCGCGTATGTTAAAGTCCACAGAAAGTGAAATATCCTGGACATACGAATCTTTTGTTCTTGAGGGAAGAATACCTTGTTCCAAAATTATTCGAAGACAGCTTTAATAATGCAGTTCTCCTTTTGTCGGTCTCTGCACTTCATTATAGAAATACATGAACTCGGAAAAGACTGAAAAATGTATTTGAACGGGTGAAAAGTTTTAAAAGTTCACTTCCACGTAATCCTGTCTTCAAACAAAGCTTCCAGGAAATTTAGACTTTCCTGAAGAAATTCTGCGGCAGAACAATATTAAAGGAAGGCTTCTCTTTTCTTTTAAGGGCGATAGCGGTGATGCTTATATTTGTCATATTGGGCGTTCCAATATTGGCGTGAAACGTCATTAAATATTTGAAGGGGAAAGGGGAAAATAATATCTTCTGTAGGATTTTATCAAGTTTAAAAGCTGGTATTTGGGGCTTTAATAAACAATGGAGCAATTGATGTGTTAAAAATCTCAATTAACAAATTCCAAAACGTTGGAAGCGAAATATAACATTGCCTCCATATTTGAAGGGAAAATGAGAACATAGTATTTTCTGTGGGTTTTTATTTAGTTAAAAAGCTGGTATTTGGAGCTTTATTAAGCAATGGAGCAGTTGTTTTTTTAAATCTCAAGTAACATTTATTTCAAAATGTTTGAAGTGAAATATAACATTGCTTCCATATTTGAAGGGGAAATGAGAAAATAATATTTATTGTAGGTTTTTATAAAGTTAAAAAGCTGGCGTTTGGGGCTTTAATAAACAATGGAGTATTTGATTTTTCAATCTCAATTAACTTACATGCCAAACGTTGTAAGCGAAAGATGTCATTGCTTCCATAAATTTTGTTCAACATGTTATTTTTATGAAATGAAGAACTTATTCATTCTCTGTATTATTTACTCATTGTTTATAGATAACTCAAGAAATAACCTACTGGCACCAAAAACCTCCCAGTCAAAAGATCGACTTTAAAATCAAAGTGTAATGTTTTGAATATTATTGGTTAAGCGTAAAAAAAGTGATATAAAGTTGCTACAGCTGTTTGCTTCCCACCCAACACAATGTCAACAATTGTTACTGAAATGAACGCATCTTCTCAAATCCCCCTATACATGTGGTAACTTCTATTTAAGTTTCAATGGGAAAATAGAATGACCCTACATAAAATAGAATAACATACGCACAAGTTAAAAGTACAAAATCCGTTCATAAAAGCCTTAATGGTTGCAGCTCCACAATAATATAGCAAGTGAGTTTATGGTCTTTGATGGATATTGAAAGCTTTCGAATTTTTAAGTTTTTGCATTGTATGAACTCGATCCATTGCTATCAAAAGAAATATGGAACTGTATAAATTAATCCGAATATTACCGAGAACATTTCGATTTGTGAGCGAGAAGGAAGCTGTTTTTTTTTTTTTTTCATCAGGGCAAAAAGATGCCATATTCAACAACAAACAAAATGACTTCTGTTTCTATGGAAGGAAAGGGCGTTAATATTGTTATTAAATTCATGGCATCATAGAGAATCAACTTTTGCTTTTAATTTCATTCTTTGATAATTAAGACTCATTATTTCAGCTTTTCGTCCGATTGTCTCTGTTAAAAAAAATGTTTGGCGGAAAATTTCTCTTTCACTAATGACGGTTAGTTCTCTCTCTCTCTCTCTCTCTCTCTCTCTCTCTCTCTCTCTCTCCTTACTCCCGTGTCTGTGCTCAGTAAAACGAAAACATACATCGATGTTGAACAAACTTATTTTCTTCTTCAGACTATGGGAGTCTCATAAGGATTGGTTCCATTAGCGGACAGATGATTATTTTCCATAGCTTAAAAAATAGTATGTATCCTAAAGATGACAGCTTCATAAAATGTTAGCTTGAGAGAGATTAAGCCTGTACTTTGTGTTTGGCGTATTTCTGAATAGGTTAAAAGAAAGCAAATTTTATACTCAAGTCAGAGAAATTTCCTGTAGATCATCGTTATTAGTTCTCTCCCTTGGGAATATCTGTCCTAAATATTTTTATTTTTAATTTTTTCATGCTCGTAACATTTAGTTCATATTGTTTTTGCCACACGAACTGAATAAAAGTCTTCCTTTTGTTGTGTGGCAAACACAAGCCTGTGTGCAAGTGTCGTTGCTGGATCGTAATCGCGCTCATCGTTACATCAATACCTTAATCCAGTTGTCTGGTAACAAAAAATTGTTTGAGATTTATATTTCACAACATTTTTGTCCATATATTATATATATATATATATATATATATATATATATATATATATATATATATATATATATATATAATGCTACGTTTATAGATCTCTTCGTCTACCCAGTAATTAATTAATTAGTTTGATTTGGCAAATGGCAGCCATTTCCTCCAAATATCAGCTGATTTTTAGTAAACGCGGGAAACCAAAACCCGCCAGCCAGAGGTAGGGAGTTCCTAAGTTGGGGGAAAATAGACTCTTGTCAGCTTTAGGGACGTATCTCGAAGGGAAGGATG
>NC_061090.1:3318406-3325906 GCF_015104395.2 Macrobrachium nipponense | reverse complement strand
TATATTATATATATATATGTGTGTGTGTGTGTGTGTGTGTGTGTGTGTTACATTCCACTCTGTAGACTCCAACGAATCAGTACCTTGGCAGCCTCTACGTAAAGTCAGAAATGTTCGCATGATGTATGAATGCCATATCTCACATTCATGGAAAGACCAGACAAGGAACCCTTCCATGTAGAGTGCATTCTTGAAATATGAAAGGGTGTGAATGGTGCCTCTTCCTATTTGGGCTTCTGGGCACTGAAAAACTCAACACTAGAATTCATTCTTTTATTGAGAACCCACTCATCGGGGAATTAAAAGTCTTAAATGCTGTGTAACCACAAATGAAAGTGGGAAGAGTGGACTGATTTTCTTAAATTATAAACTCATTTTTAATGAAATATAATTAACATTTACAATAAGTCAAATTTAACATAGTGAATAAATCAATAGATTTAGTGCTCCTCGTGTAAAGAAGAAATTATTAATGTACATCTGTCTGTCTGAGCAAACCTGCCCGCCCCCCCCCCCCCAAAAAAAGAAAAACTTTTTAAGATAATATGAAATAATCATGAGTCCTCTTTTTTTTATACGTTTTACCAATGGAGACTTGCTTGTTGCTCATTAACGAATATTTATGGTTTATATTTGTTTTACTGTTGGTAAATTGTTGAAATTTTAGGTTATAATTCTTCAGATATTGTCATGTTTACTTAGTGAAATGGCCGATTTATCCTAGTTCACAGTTTATTCTTTATATTTTGCGTCTCATTTTTCCTTCCATACTACGAAAGAATAATCTCATCTGCCCTTAGCGCATCCATTGATTATACACTAGATACTTCTAGATACTAAATGGGTTATGCTAAAAAAAAAAAAAACAACAGCACTAAGCTAATTAGGATGAATATCCTCTAACACTTTCTTCTTTTATCTTGTTTGTCAGTGAGGCAGAAATGAGTTTATCGAGATGAGGGAATAATGACGCTGTAGCCCGGAAGGGACTGATAATCATCTCCCGGGAAATTAATTGTCTTCATCCTATTGTGCCTCCAGCTCCGGACTGAGGATCATAAGACAGATTCCCCATAAGCAGCCTCTTGTAGTCTAGACCAGAAGTAAACAATAACAAGAGCCGCGAGGGTTAGACCAAGGTTTATAGAATAAGGGAGATTCTATATACCTTGGGGAGTTGGTTAGACAGTTACCTTTTGGTTACCGTTATTCAGAACAGATGTGGGAATTTTTTTTTTTTTTTTTTTTTTTTTTTTTTTTTTTTTGTTTTTGGGATTTTTTTTTTTTTTTTTTTTTTTTTTTTTTAGATTCAGGAGTTGAAGGGATATTTGTAACTTAATATTTTTTATAGTGTAACAAAATCCTGTGGTCAAGTGACAAGAAAAAATACATATTGTCACTGTCGTTTCGTATCTAGATTCCTTTTCACTCACCTAACTTTTATAGAAAAAATGTAAAATTCGGAAATAACATAGGGTTCGGGTTGTCAACGCTTATATGTATATATACACATTAATATACATACACACACATATATATATTACACATATGAATATATTATTATATATATATATTATATATATATATATATATATATATATATTTAATAAAATATAAAAATATGTAATTTATGCTTTGACAACCCGAACCCTATGTTATTTCCAAGTTTTACCTTTTCTCTATAAAAGTTAGGCGAGTGAAAAGGAATCTAGATACGAAACGACAGTGGAACCGTCGTGGAACCGCCGAAAAACCTCCCGTGGGTCGAGCGTGACTTGGGAGCGATAAGAGACCCTCTGCCCTCTGAATAAATATGGTGTGTCCTGACGAGATTAGCGATTCCCCTCATTTTGCGTTTCTCTAATCCTCGATTCGTTAAGATTTGTCCTTCTTTGGTGATAATCTGGTCAAAATATATAATATCTTAATACATTTATAGTACTATATGAACAATGTATTTCTGTACATAAGTGAATGTGATCATTATTTGATGATGATTATTCAGTACCAGTTTTAATCATTCGCTAATATGCGTGAAAAACACGTCCGTTTTTTTTTTCATTTTTTTCTGTAAAAGAAAACTATTAAGATGACTACTTGTCTGTCTATCCGCCACTTTTTTCTGTGTGCCGCTCTCAATCTTAAAAAATTACTGAGGAATAGAGGGCTGCAAATTGGCCTGTTGAAAACCCACCCTCCAATCAGCAAACATACCAATTGGGAGCCCTGTAGCCTCAGTAATTTTTTTTCATTTAAGATTAAACTTAGCCATGATCGTGCGTCTGACACAGCTATTAGTGCCAACAACTCACGTCCACCACAGGGCCGTGGCTGAGAGTTTCATACAGCATTTTACGCTGTACAGTAAACTCGATTGCGCATTTTGTTACTTGTTCATGTTAGTGTTGTATTCCTTTACATCGTCAGTTTTCACCTCAAGAATCCTGTCACTTAATCATGTTAACAAAAAAGAGAATTTCCAACACGAAAATATTTTCACTTACTCAGAGTTAGTAACCTGAATGTGGGCTGTTGTTCTGGATTATCTAAGCTAAGAAGGTAAAAAGTTTGCTATTTTCAGCTATGCGTAGAAACTTGGTGTCTGAAAAAAGGCATATGTTTGCCTCGACATTTTTCCCCTGACCTTTCGCGAAGGGCAAGGGCGAGTGTTCCAGGTTTCCCCAAAATAACTTTTTTCCGGGAGGCAAAGAGAGACTGATCACCCCAAAAGTCCCGACACACTCACTTCGTTCTCCTGGTCAGAGACATTGAAAATTCGAATAGAGAAATTCCCTGTTGAATTTCTGGAAAACAAAAGTTAGCGAGGGTAGTTCTGGCTGCCATTGCGATTCCCAAAGAGGTCTCGCCCATTAAGAAAGTTTCCGTCAATATATATATATATATATATATATATATATTATATATATATATATATTATACTATATGATATAATAATATATATTCTGTGATATATAGTATAACACAGATCTGTGGACTTTACATGCATAACTAATTCATTGCTCACAATAGTATGGCACTTAATAATATATTTGATATCAGATTCTCTATACATTGGTCATAACTTACTCCCCGGCCCAGAATTTAAATTAAACTGTGCCTTTTGGTTAGATACAGATGAAAGCGAGGAGTTATCCATTTGAATATATTAATATTATATATATATATAGTATATATATATATATATATATATATATATATATATATATATATTATATGGTATATGTGTGTAAATAAATTCTTCTGTTAAAACAGGATACGTCTCAAGTATAAAAGAGCCATTGAAACACACTGGTCTAAAGCTAAGAACTATATTTCGATGGACTGACTTCCACCCTTATCAAGTAGTCAATGACAGAAGTAGTTACATTTGGCGAAATTTGGTGGGAGATGTGCCCTTTGGTGATACCTGGGGTCAACGCTAAGGCGACGTTGGTTCTGTTAAATGTCTTAAACCACTTCATCGCTGCTTGAAGCGTATTAAGATATATAACAGAACCAACGTCGCCTTAGCATATGCTAGGTACTATATTGTACCTCTTAAGTAAATGATGTAAAATCCTTCTGTAGTTTTATAAAATATATATTTCTTGTACAGTAAATTATAGCTTTCGACCATCAGCTGTGGTCTTGTTCACTAAAATGTCATTTTATTGAACAAGACCACAGCTAATACTCGAGAGCTACAAAAGGAAGAGAGAGAGAGAGAGAGAGAGAGAGAGAGAGAGAGAGAGAGAGAGAGAGAGAGAGAGAGAGAGAGATATTGCGAAGACTTGTAAAACGCTACTTGACTTAAAAATAAAATGGCAATGTCCATGTTAATATTCTATAATACTACTTATTATATAAGATTTTTTTTGTAATGAAAAACGTGACATAAAGAAAATATAACACACAAATGATACGGTTATTATCGAAATCACAAAGATCACCGTCAAGTATCACTGCAACCTTCCATACCATTTTTCATAGCATGTCTGAAGTATTGCAAGGAAAGGTTCATTTAGACATGTTGCTTTCTAAGGAATACAATCGTATTATGAGGCAAAGCAGAATAAAAACAATTATTTTTAAATTTAAGAAGACTACGAAATTTATAACCATAAAATTATAGACCCTTAGCATGTTAGATTGCGACATATTCAAGTAAAATAGAAATGTCGAATTTAATTTATATAGTTTCCCCAACGTACGGAATATGGTTCATTGACGGTGCCATTCGGACGGAATAGTTCATGAGCGCCTCGCAAACGAGGAAGGGCGATAAAAGTCACTTTGGGTTGGCGGAAAGAAATCAGACAAAAGGATCCAAAAGAATTTTTATTTTAGAGGGATATGATCCATTTGAATACGTCAACAGAAAGAGACGCCGCCAGCAATAACTTCTGGTTTTGAAAGAATAGAAATTCAAACAACTGCCGCCATGAGAATCCAATCCTCAAACGCCGTCGAATTTCATTCCTTCCAACATACCGTCTGCTGTTGCATCCACGGGTTCCCTTCCCCATAGGGGGTTAGTGCCGTCAGTGCACCTCATTCGGTACAATGTAGGCATTACTTAAGGTTCTTTGCAGCGTCCCTTCGGGCCCTAGCTGCAACTACTTTCATTCCTTCGACATTTCTATTTTACTTAAATATGTCGAAGACTTCTTAAATTTGAAAATAATTTTTTTTTTACTCTGCTTTGCCTCATAAAACTATTGTATTCCTTGACTAAGCAACATCGCTAAATGAATCTTTCCTTGCAATACTTCATATCCTGTTTCTTCCATCTCACTGTCCACCCTCTCCTAACAATTGTTTCATGGTGCAACTGCGAGGTTTTCCTCCTGTTACACCTTTCAAACCTTTTACTGTCTATTTCCGTTCCAGCGCTGAATGTCCTTGGTTGCCCCAGTGCTTGGCATAATGCCAAAAATCTATATAAATCAAATTCAAATTCACGGGTTCTCTTTCCTGACCGGCCTGTCTACCTGTCAGTATGTCTGTTTTGGTCTGCTTTTTTGCTTGTTCCGCTTGTCCTGTAGCCTCAGACGTCACTTACTTGATTGCTTGAAATTGAATGAGTTTCATAATCCGTTTTTTTGGTTATTTTGGGATCTCGAAAAATGGAAATATGTAAACATTTTGAGAATGAATATCTTGTCCGAAACTTTTGCGAAGACCCACAACGGGAAATAAATCAAGGGGGCAAAGGGCCCGTCAGTTAATCCTGTGGAGTGGCGAATATATCGCCTGCCATTAGAAACTGAAGAAAAATAATGAAGACAACCACGACTATCTTAGTAAAGTGTAATGAAGTTGCGAATTTCTGTTATCACGCAGGGAAAAAACAATATTTGACATGAAGCACAGTGCGGGAAAATTGCGGTTTCTCAGGCTGTTACTGACAGTAAAGGACGAATTGCCGATGGAGCCTCATTTTTCGGATACATCAGTATATGAAATATTTATATCCAAAGGAGGTCTGCAGTTCCAAACATTTCCAAAAATATGAGTTATATAAGATTAAATACAAATTCAAACGGAATTGCTAAATGTTATGTGATCTTCCAAACATTAAAACCCTCATACTTTTCCAAGTATGTTATACCCTGAAAATTATTTGATTGTATAGTGTGTCTGTGCGGGTGTGTGGGTGTGTGTGTGGTAGGAAAGAGAGAGGTCTGCGTTGTGTTTTACCATAATAAAATTGGGCAACTGCTAATTAATCCGATAATCCTTTCAGCTGATGATAAATGCCACTTACTCGGAATTAGAATCCTGAATATCGGCTATAAGCTGCGGATTATCTAGTTTAAATGGTTAAAAAGCTTGCTGTTTTCAGCTTTCGTGGAAAAGGCAATAGAAATTCAAAGTTTTTATTACTAATTTTTAAGTAGAATTTGACCCTGACTTTATTTGAAGACTGAGTTAATACGAAAACTCCAGAGAATAGCAAGTAAATAAATTGCCGTCAAACTATGAAGCATTCATAAAGCACTATTACTCTACGGGCAAAAACCTACCCACCCTGGTTTCACCGGGCAGAACCAGCTCCGTTTCAGGGAATCCCTTCTCACCCCACCCCCTCCGGTTCTGGGAGTGGGGGGGGAAGTAGGTATGAAACCCCATTATAAAACCATCTTAGGGGAAACTGCCCCACAATAACCCTGCCAAGTTTCATGCCCATCTGGACCGCCGTGTTGGCCGTGAGTGAATGGCAGACAGACGGACAAGACATAACGCCCATATAGTAAGATATTAAAAGACAAGGGTGTATCGAAGGACAATGTTTTTTTTTATCGCTCAGTTTGACAGATTTTGAGTTAAATCATTGTATTGTTTCTCTCGTGATTCATTGTTTTTATTGTTTGACGGTAACATTGTATAATTCTCTCTCTCTCTCTCTCTCTCTCTCTCTCTCTCTCTCTCTCTCTCTCTTTTTGGGTAAAAATCGTAATCAGCCAGCCTTAAGAAATGAAATTAACGTAATTACCCAGTGGTGTTGGTAAAGAACTCAGTCACTCACATTTGTATTGGTAAAGGCCGTGTCCTGTTCCACTGGCATTATTAAAATACTTTATTCGAGTTATCTTAGCGTTTCTTGAAATACGGCACCACCCTCATTGCTCTTATACACGATACTTGGCTAAGTATGGTTTCGAAGCATGGTACCGAAGCTGTCCTCGGAAATTGCTCGTGTAGACAGAAACGCTGAACCACCTTTACTTCCTGGGCAGCTACGAGTGAGCTGAGTATTTGCGAGTTTCGATACCATACCTCGACACTGATCGCCAAAACCATACTTGCTCAAACATTACCTCAGACTAGCAATGTTATTGTCAATAACATTGCTAGTCTGAGGTCATGTTTGAAGGGTCGTCAGTGATATTGCAACCTCGGCAGTATTATTGCCTCGTTTAACTACTGTGTAGTGTGAGGGTGAAATTGACAATAAAATTAACTCGCAGGACAGACGCACATTCTATCTCAGAAGTACAATTCATTCCTGTTCAGAGTATTGCACGAAAGAGACCTTTCACATTTTTTTCTTTTTCAGTGATATAAATATTGGTCAACAAAGTGTTTTTCTACATGTATTTCTTTCCAATAGTGGGATTATTGGGTAGTAAACTAACTTTTCATTTCTATTTCTAATAATGTAATTATTGGCTAGTTAGGTACCTTTTTAAGTTATATTTTTTCAGTCCATTATGTAATCGTTGTCTAGTGAAGTAAGCAAAGAGATAATATTAATGTTTTTCTTATCTTTATATAATATTTCTCCATAATTATCTTGCTGGTTAAATGAGGCGACATCGCACTCACAAATTTCAAGTCTTCAGATGCACTGCCAGTAGCCAAACAAAGAAGAGTTGTCGACATTCTTTGATTTACTGGAATACTCTTTCTCAAAATTTAATGTGTTTCTTATTTTTCTATTAAGGGTTTCGCTAAATTCAACAGTTCACAACCCTTAGTCCATGTAAGCGAAGAAAA
>NC_061090.1:3293973-3317906 GCF_015104395.2 Macrobrachium nipponense | reverse complement strand
CTTAATCGAAGAATTGAAAATTGGGTTTTTTTTTTATCGAGAAGAATGGTGTCATTTTTCCTGCATCTCATTATTCCCTCATTTCCAGAATTTTATTTAAGAGTAATAAAGCAAAAACATAAGCTAAAGTAACTCACTTAAGATTTTCCTTATAATTACGAATAAGCTAAAGTAACTCATTAAGATTTTCCATATAATTACCGATTGATGAGTAAGCAGTTTTGCTTTATTTTATTTCAACATTTCTATGTTGGATAACTGCATACACTTACGTTTCATGAAGCTTGAGGTTATTTTTGATCTTCCATTCTATCAAAGAGACTTAAATAGAAATGTTCCTTCATACGTCAATACCAAGTAGTTACACTTTCTTTCGCCATGCGTTGTAAGAGGTATGTGAAAAGCAAAAGACAAGCGTTTCTTTCCTACCTTGAAATTCTGTGTCGTATGCTTCTAGTGCATGATGGGAAAAGTTCCGTGAAGGGCAGAATCTGTTTCTGTCCGGAAATAGAATTTCCTTCCCGTTGATCGTGGGATAGAGAAATATTTTTATTCTGCTGTTTTTATGTTATATTTTTATTTATATTTCATATCTCGGCGAATCAACAAAAATTACGTCCACATAAAAATTTTCACTAAATCTATTCGGTGGCCGCGAATTCGATTCTCGGTCATTCCCACTGGGGAGTTAGAGATGCGTATTTCTAGTGATAGTTTTCTCTCTCGACGTGGTTCGGAAGTCACGTAAAGCCGTTGGTCCTGTTGCTGAATAACTGCTGGTTCCATGCAACTTAAGAAAAAAAAAAAACTATACGGCATCATCAATATTTGCGGGTGTATTAAGGACGTGGAATCGGTAAGCTTCAACAATCAAATTAGGCCAAAGTGAATCATAAATACATCCAGATATCCGATTTGTTGAACAGTTTCATTGATTGTTGAAATTAGTCCTAGCGAGACGAGTTGATCTCTGTGAGAGATCATTAGTTATTTTCGTAATTGTCAAATGTATATTTTAGTCTTTTGATTTTTCTCGCCTCTGGCATATTTATCATCTGATATATCCGATAACACTCACCCTTTGGAACGACTGTTTCTGTTTTCCTAATTTGATATTGAGACGAGAGAGAGAGAGAGAGAGAGAGAGAGAGAGAGAGAGAGAGAGAGATGGGGGGCGTCTCAAGGTAGATGCCAACATACCCCCGAGGATAAAGGTGAATGATTAACATTTCATAGCGGTCGTTCCGTAACCAGAACAGGTAACTGACGCCTCTGACAGACTTGATTTCATTTTCACTGTAGAACCTTTCCAGCCACCCATCTTGTTATCCCCAAGAAATTGTGGTTTACGTAACCCTTAATACTCTAATTATATATTTCTTTATCTCCATTCAAGCAACAATTAATACAAGAGAGAAATCTCCAGCAACAGTTGTTTTTCCAACTGTTCATTATATCTCTTAATCATTTTGTATGTAAATCATGTTAATCATTAATAATTTGATATGAATTGTGTCGATTAATCATTATAGTATATAATTTTAAGCGTCAGAAATTTATTCTTAGTAGATAATATTAATTTCGTTTTCAATCGCAATTTTCAATTCCATAACGATATTTCGAGTAATATTCGCCTTCTCTTCAGTGTTATTTGTTATCTAGATATATATTTTTTACTCATTAAAAGACACTTCGTAAAGATATTGTCAGTACTGGATAATAATGGTAGAGTTCTCCAAGAACAGAACCCATTTATGTTTTTCAATCTTTGTTCGACATAGTAAGGTGTGATGCTCGTACGATTACAACATACGATTTTGGTTTTTATCACGACCCAGTCTCGAAAAGGAAATGCCTAATTTGGTAAGATATTCAAGGATGAAACATTTAGGCTCTTAAATATTGTATGTAATCGTATAGGCGATTCATTTAATATGTTGGGCCTGTTTGATTAAACTTGACCAAGTCACTGTTGACGTAGGCAGAGGAATAAATGATTAATAGTCAACTGTAGTAGTTAGCAGCCAGTGTGGTAAATTACATAAGATAATAAACTCCTCCAAAAATACTTGCTGAGAACTAGATGTCTGACACCCTCCGTTAACGGATGAAAATGGCTACATAAATAATGCAATGGAAACAGAAGAGCGTTCTGTTCGGGTGGCATTTTCAATCGTTCTCAAACAATTTTGGTTCTGATGGTGGCGAGAGACACTGACCAAAATATAATGCTCTTGTTCGTCCGTTGTTATATCTATATCTTTATCATTAAACAAATAGTTAATGAAGGTTTTCACTGAAACATTTGCTTAAGTTTTTAAGCCATATAATACATGGAAATAATCAATATAAACGTACCATATAATACATGGAAATAATCAATATAAACGTACCATATAATACATGGAAATAATCAATATAAACGTACCATATAATACATGGAAATAATCAATATAAACGTACCATATAATACATGGAAATAATCAATATAAGCGTACCATATAATACATGGAAATAATCAATATAAACGTACCATATAATACATGGAATAATCAATATAACGTACCATATAATACATGGAAATAATCAATAAAACGTACCATTAATACATGGAAATATCAATATAAATAAACGTACCATATAATAATGGAAATAATCAATATAAGCGTACCATATAATACATGGAAATAATCAATATAAACATACCATATAATACATGGAAATAATCAATATAAACGTACCATATAATACATGGAAATAATCGTAATCAATATATAAACTTACATATAATACATGGAAATAATCAATATAAAACGTACCATATAATACATGGAAATAATCGTAAATAATCAATAAAATAAACGTTACCATATAATACATGGAAATAATCAATATAAACGTACCATATAATACATGGAAATAATCAATATAAACGTACCATATAATACATGGAAATAATCAATATAAACGTACCATATAATACATGGAAATAATCAATTTAAACGTAATGCACTGGAGGAGCTGTGAACAGTGGCGGGCTACGTACAAGACTGACTGCAATAATGCCAGATAAAGACAGTATGATACTCTCACCACATAAATTTGGTCCCGTTGCTGAATAACCACTGGTTCCATGCAATGTAAAATCACCATACAAACCAAACAAAACAAACAAGTAAATATTATATGATAATCCATCACCTCCCCCTCCCCTTTGCGTTCGAAGAGCTTTATGAACGGGTATAGCGTCTAGGTGAACGTCAACACTGCCTCAGTGCCACTTTGCGGTTGTTGACTTGTAGCATGGGCTACACCCCTCTTCTTTGGAGATTGTAGCATCTCGTCATGCAATTGTGAAGTAGGGCGAGGTACAGGGAGTAGAAAACAGCGGTTATGCCTTAATATTCTTCCTGAGGGTAACTTCACATGGTAGTCTCGCAACTTGCTGATGCCCATAATAATGCCTGTCTCATCCCATCGCTTAGAGATAGGGCCTTGAATATGGATGTTATCATTGAGCTCAAGTGGTGCCAAAGGGTGTGCATGGCTGTCATACCATATTTTGGCTGCTTCAGAACGTAATGCTACACGACAGTTGTATTGATCTGCTTTCTCTTGACACCCCTGCTTGAATGGTGATGCATGGGCTGGGACACATGATCAGAGGGCTTGGCCATATAATATCTGCGCTGGAGAGTGGCCAGCATAGTTAGGAGTATTCCCTATCTCCAACAATCCTTTGTCGAAGTCTTCAGTGTTGATGTTCCCAGAAGGAGGTACGTTTAGGGTAAAATGTTTGACCTTCTTTACAGCTGCCTCGGCATGGCTGTTACTTTGGGGATAGTGGGGTGTGGACATCACATGTTGAACATCCCATCTGCCCAGAAAATTCTTGAATTCAGAACTGGAAACTGAAGTCCACAATCTGTCAGCAGCCTTACTGGAACACCTAAGTCTCAGAAGATGTGGCTGAAGTGTCGTGTCGTTGCTTCTGCTGTAGAATTACTACTGAATTTTAACACTACAGGCCATCCAGATAGCCTGTTTACATATGCCAGGAAAGATTTCCCAGCAACACTAAAGAAATCGGCTGATACTGATTCGAAAGGCAAAGAGGGTTTCTCCTTGCATGACAGTGTCTCCTTCTGTTGGCTTGGCTGCATTGTCTGACATGGCTCGCAGGCATGGACAATATTTACTATATCTGAATTAATACTTGGCCAATATACAGTCTGTTTAGCCCGACGCTTTAGTGCCTCCATGCCATGATAGCTGTCATGAAGGCGTGTTATAATTTTGCGTTGCATAGCTGAGGGAACCACTATTTGGGCACCGTACAGAACAAGGTCATAATCGGTGTATAAATCCTCCCTTTTTTTCCCAATAGGGTGACTGGCAACGTTCTGGAGGAGTCATGTGTATGAGCAGTCCTCACATGCTGCAGTGCGAATTTCTTCCAAAATAAGATCTATCTTAGTCGATGTCTTCGCATCTGAAATGTGTCAATGGTCTTGGCTACTACACTCCTAAAGGAAAGTTGGGTTTTACTATTTAGCAAATCATCCTCAGACATTGGGTGGCTCACAGGGTAACTTTCTCTTTCAGATGCTGGAGACGTGTTTTCTACTGCATCCAACGTATATGTATTCAAGATGGGTACCAGGGGTCTGTGGTCAGTCACCAATGTGAAATGGGGTAATCCAAGTAAGTAATGGCAACATTTAGTCACAGCCCAAACTGAAGCTAAACATTCCAACTCAATGGTTGGCCCATCTAGTTTCTGCATCAGCCAAAAATCGTGAACCACATTGGACCGAACGGAAACGGCCTTCCCTGTGGTCTTGTAAACCATATAAATGAGTAGTGTTGTAGTATGGTTGGGCACTTCGGGTCAAAATGAGCTACCACAGGTGGCTGAGAGAGGTCCTTTTTAACACTGGCAGAGGCGGCATCATGATCTGCCATCCACATAAAGGATCTCTTGGGGCTCATTAGTGGCCAAAGTGGATCCGCTGCAGCTGCAAGATCAGGTGAAAATTCTGTTAACTTGTTAGTAAGGACAATGAATGACCTTAAATCTGTAAGATTTGCTGGCTTCAGGAACTCTGATATAGCTCGAACCTTCTCCTTGTAGGCTGCAATTCCATCTTCAGATAATGTATATCCACAAAATGATACGGTAGAGTTAGCAATAAGAAACTTATCTGCATTTAAGGTAATACCATGAGACCTACAATGTGACAAAACTTTTCATCTATCACCTTAATACAATTTTGGATGCCTTGAAGAGCAATATCACATCTCCTGCAGTAGGCATCTCCCAAGGCGCTGAATGCCAAATGTGAATAACAGTAGCGATACCAACTGTAAGGCATGATGAATGTTGTAAGGTCTTGGTCCACCTCTGCTAGTGGGATCTGCCAGTGCCCACACAACGCATCCATGGTGGAGAAATACCTGGAAGTAGGATTAATATTCCTAACAGTGATGGTGAAAGATGGGCTGGTTTTTGCACATTTGAATTTAACTTGCTTAAATATGTGGTGACCAGAACACCACCTGTAGGTTTGGGCACAACCACTAAGGGGTGACACCATGGGGACAGCTGATCCCCAACAGGTTCAATGATACCTTGTGCTGGCCATTGCCTTTCAACTCAGTCTTGACATCCTCTGAAAGGCTAGTGGTATTGGACGTGGAATGTAGAGTTGCAAAGGGCTTTCACATCCTCTTTAAGGTGAATACGCTTGGGCAGCCCAGTCATTGGCTTAAAGTTGTGCTCCTTGATGAAACTGCTCCTTTGTCATTAGCACATTGCTATATTCCTTGAGAAAGTATTGCCTGGCTTCTTCAGGTGACAAAGTGGCAGTGGGTGGAGGAACAGACTTAGGTTCAGATGCGTTAACTTGGCTGGCTGGGACCTGACTGATTCCTGCTGAAGTTATGCTCAGGTTCCTCTCTTGCATTTGACGCTGGAAGTCCCAGAGAATTATCCTTAGGTGTCGGAAGGCATCATGACACAGTAGAGGTGTAGGGAGAGAACTAAGAACTTCAATATACCCCTTGTATGAGATATTGCTAAATGTCATCACGGCCTCCATGGAACCCAAAACTTTACCTTCCATGGGCGATCCATCACTGTTGGAGAATGCAATTCAGGGGGCGGCCATAATTTCTTGACACTGATGCCCAGTGCTTGTAGATGCTGCACTCCGAAAACAGTAGTATCTGCACCAGTATCAAGGATAACATTGATCTTCCCTGGTTTACTGCCATATGCGACATTTGAATTGATAGGCGGTGAGGGACAACCTGAGGCGTAAAGCGATGGAACGTATAGCTGGGGAAGATGTCTTGACAGTGTTCAATTTGGTTGGTTCCTTTGAATCCTTCGACTTCCTAGTTCCCTTTTGACTTTTTCTGTGCACAGCAAACAACATAGTTGAAACCAAATTTATGGCAAATTCCGCATCCTTAGCCAATGCAGGACATGTAGCAGGTGTATGGAAAATGGCCAGTTTTAGCAGTTCCTGCACTTGCGAGATGCTGCCTTAAATGTGTCACTATTGTGCTGTTGACCACAATTCTTGCATCTGCTACTTGAAGTTTTTCTCCTGGATGGAGCAAGGGCAACGTGTTGCCAATGCCAACTGCAGTTCAGCTTTTTTCACCTCCGTCAATTTGTCGCGGCTTGGGATGTGCATTGCATGAGAAATCGATGCTACGGTGACATTTTTCTAGTGTGGTGCTCCATTTGCATGCTTACTGAGTGTCCCTCGATGAGTTTGTAGTGTTTTCCGACACAGTTTGCAATAGGCGAGCTTAGTATCATCCACTGTCACACTTGTCAACCATGGAAAATCTGTTTCCCAATACTCAAGATATTTTCGGTTGTTGTCAAAGGATTTCTTTGCCTTCTTTCTTGATGATTCGCCATTGTTTGCAGGTTCTGACTGACTGTGTCCTTTATATCTCTAAAACTATTGGTGTTTCCATCTTGGTTGTCTATTAGTAGAAAAGAGAGCTGAGGGTTCTGTGGTAGGTGTGGGAACACGAAGGGGTGAAGTGTACTGTCTTCACTTTCTGAAACCGATATGCTAAAGTTAATGGGCTGACTAATGAGGTCAGCTCAGTTATTAGTGCATATCATCGTAGAATATGGATAACAGAGGGACGAATGCATATTTATATAATAGGATAATCCTAACATTTTTCAATGTCATTAATAAAACATATGTAAAGATTGGAAAATTCCTCCCTCTTTTAAGATGAATTAGTACTTGTATGCTATATGAAAAGAGAATAAAATGATTTCTTTGCTCTTTTCAAATAAATTAGTAGCAATTTGTGACAAACCCTTGAACTATGCAATTTGGAACATAGTTCATCTTGTCGTCCAGTAGTCTGGCTCATTTGTGAAGTATTGTATTCCATACTTCTGTATCAATGTAAAATCCATATTCAGTATTATTATTGTGATCAATATTTGTACTATCAGCAAATGTATCATGTATATTCTATGCTAATGTGGCACATCCACACGTACTACAATTTAATTATTTTTATTCCTGTTTTTAATATACTATATCTTACCACTCCTAAATGTTTAAAATTTAGATATCTGTGATGATATTTCCAGTCTTCCATAGGTGATATTGGCATTGCCCTTACAATTTCATAGTATACCCTTTTCCTTTGAACTACAAGATCCTTTCGGCACAAATACCTTAGAAAATCTTTCCCCTGAGAATCCATTTCCTCCTCTTTGCTTCGACTCCAATTTCCGACACTGCATTTTCAACTCGGAATTCCATCATTCAGTATCCCTCTCTTTCTGAACCCATGGACCATGACCCTGTTCCGTTTTCCCTGTTTTTATTGATACAGCCCCACCGTTTTCTTCTTTATTTAATCATCAGTAATTAGCATTTCTTCCTAACTAACTCCAGCGCTCATCGCTGTATTCTATAAGACATATCAGTAAATTTCGCCAGTGGACGTCGTTTGTGCATGAATATGGAAGGGGAATTCGATACAGCAAATGATTTATATTCGTTCGTAAAAACGATGCCTCATCCACGAAGCTTTATCCTCCCTATATCGATTAAGGTGTAAATAATAACCATTGCAATTTCACTTTGCACGTTCCCTTCTCACCAAAATTATTTGCCTGGGGCGAGCAGGTAAAAATACCATTTGATGTGGGAGGGAATCATTCCTTCTGTTATTTCGGCCATTGTTTGAGCACACAAATGCGGAATACAAATGAGTTTAATTCTCAAACAGGTTTTTACATACGCGTGTATGGAAGTTATACGTATGCAGTGAATATATATATTTTTATATATATATGTGATATATATATATATATATATATATATATAGATATATATATATATATATATATATAATATATACGTATATATATTATATACATATATATATGTATATATTATATTATATATATATATATATATATATATATATATATATATATATATATATATATATATATATATATATATATATATATATATATATATATATATATATATATATATATATATAGTATAAATATATATATATATATATATATATATAAAAAATATATATATATATATATATATATATATATATATATATATATATATATATATATATATCTATATATATGTAATGTGTATATATATGATATATATATACACATCTCTCTTATCTTGATGCTGATTCACTTCATAACGTATAATGCTTTTGTTTTATTTTTTCATGTCTGTGAGCGTCCCCTGTTTTAGTATATTTTCATATACACATTACTGGTTTCCAACTGAGCTGCTTGATAAAATTTTGACGAGAATTGGCTGTAAAATGTATATGGATACTATTCCCGCTATCATTTTTTGGTAGTTTTATTATTAATTCTTCAGTCTGTAAAGAGGGATTTAGGAAAAGTTTCTTGCTGCTTCCTCCTTTTAACCAGAAATGGAGTGATCAATGTCAGATGGAGATAAGTATATTAAGATATTGAAGAAATTCCAGTGAAGGAAACAAATCCAAGGCTCCAATGGAGACCCTTGCCAAGTGAAAGAACCACGGAAGTGTATAACAGTATACACCAAATGCGCCGAAGTTTCTCCTGCGCAATAGAGTTTTCTGTTTAATGATAATGCTGTATAAAACAAATGCTGTATAAAACAATCAGCTACGAGCCTACGACCGATAGCGCTTCAGTTGCTCTCCAGACTGGGTAGAGTAACAGTGCTCCATGCCTCTGGAAAGCGCTGCCAGATGCGTGATCCATGGGCTAACTTTAACCTTAAATGAAATCAAAACTAATGCGGCGAAAGGGATGCAATTTTGTATGTTTGATGATTAGAGGGTGGATGATCAACTTACCAATTTGCAGCCCTCTAACCTCAGTAGGTTTTTAGAACTGAGGCCGGACAGACAGACAAAGCCGGCACAATGGTTTTTCTTTCACAGAAAACCTCAAAAAAGGAATGGCAAAGAACACTTAGGGCCCTCAACTACGGAAGACAGTTGGGACTTGGTTTTAAAGGAAAAATGGGGCCATGTTGAGGCTTTAAAATAGAAATTTTGCAAATCTAGACATTTCAGTTCTTCAGCCGACATGAGCTGCTAGTAACAGATATAGAATAATTCCTGAATAAAATTGATGACATTATGTACTCAACTGGCTGTTCATGGTACACGTACTTTCTTCTTTGCCGGCATTTCTTTAGACTTTGTGCCAATATAAAATGAAAAAATAAAATCAACAAACTTTTACCTGATAATATTTTATGTAAAAACATTACCGTAGGCTTCCTTCAGAAAGTGAATACCGTGGATGGAGATTATTCTAAAGGAAAATACAAAGCAAAAATTAGATTGGATGGGGATAATATAAGCTAAGGCCGATTTAACTAGAAAATTAAAGAAAAGGCAAAGGACTAGTAACAACACTCTAGAGACTTGCTAGAAACCCGGAACGCTTTACCTTCCACAAAAACACAGACCTAAACAAACACGTATTTATATATAATATATATATGTGTGTGTTTTAATCCATTTCAATTATCTCGTGATAAAAACGTCAAGTGAAATCTGATATGGTAATGATAAACATTGAAATTTGACCCATGTGAAAGTTAATCCATCAGCTCCCACCGTGCCCTTGCTAATGGAACGTTAAACACATTGCCTCATGCCCTAATTAAGTCCCGCTTTGGATCATCTGCCGTGACGAGTTGACTAACTGGTATGTGATTAAGCATATTTTTTGTTCTTGGAATAATGGCAATTCCATAGATAAATTTCAATGGGTGTATATATATATATATATATATAGATATATATATATATATATACTATATATATATATATATATATATATATATATTTATATATATATATATATATATATAATATATATATATATATATATATATATATATATATATATATATCTATATATATATATATATATATATCTGTGTGTGTGTGTGTGTGTGTGTGTGTATGATAAGCTACAAAATATCCATTATTATCTCATTCGCTCCACCTCGGAATCAATATATTTTCAATATGTTAACCAAAGGATAATTTTTTAGTGATAATAATTTTGTCGGCCCACGGGTGCAAACCTAGGAACCACGTCGACCTTGATAACTGTACAGTGCTTTTGTCTCACGTAGCCAGTTTACGAGTCTTATCACATCACCATGATTCATATATACGCATTAAGCTACAAATGTCCTTTATTATCTAATTAGCTCTAACTCGGAATTAATGTATTTTCATATATTATTAACTGAAGGGGAATATTTAGTTAATGATAATTTCGTCGGCCCGCGGGCGTGAACTTAGGAACCAAGAAATTAGGACGTATAGTGAAGCGCTCTAACCACACGGCTATTAGAGAGGTATAAGTTAACGCCGCCTCTCATCTACAAATCCCTGTCGCACTCAGGTATTGGTTGATGCCGACACTTACACCTCTCGTGATAGCCGTATGGTTAGAGCGCTTCACTGTATGTAGTGAATTTCTGGTTCCTAGGTTTGTGCCGTGAGCCAACGAAATTATTACTCAACACAAAAAATCTCTCCCTTCGGGTAACATATATGAAAATATATTAATTCCGAGGTAGAGTGAATTAGATATTAAATGACATTTGTAGCTTAATGCATATATATATAAATCATGAGTGATAACTCATATGTATGTATATATATTTTCCCAAACAGTAAATCTACAAATGTTGTTTAACATCAATTCACTCCACTTAGGAGTAGTTTCACTTAGATTGAGTGACTTTGATGTTAATCGACATATTTAGGTTTCTGAATGAATAAAATGTCACGATGGATTATGACAAAAGCTAATATATAATATATATATATATATATATATATATATATATATATATATATTTATCTATATATATTTATCTATATATTTTAGTTGTTTCGCTTTTGCGAAAGACTTTTTGTTTTTCCTTACGACTGTCATTCGTAAGTGTTCTGGTTCCTTCTTTCTCCTATGTGATATCTTAGTAGAGTGGTTCTTCTTAAAGTAAAGGAGATGATTCAAACGGATAAGTGAAAATAGTACAACAACTTTATTCTGAAACTCCATAACAAGAGAGACAGTTCGGTCGTGAGACCGTTCCATTTTATCGCTAGAATTGAACTAACTTCTTAGGAGCATCACGTGATAGCGAAACATTAGCTATCTCAGCGATTCACATAAAAAACATACGTATTCCGCCGGCTCGGAAGTTACAAGTTTCCGGCGCAGGTTAACAGGTCAACCGCTTCCCATGGAAGTTGTTATGACAAGTTAAGAGTAATGCAAAATGATGACATTTCAAAACAAACCTAAACCAGGCTACTGCAGACATCGCATAGCGTAATCTAGATTTGCCTTGGTCACGTAGGGACCCTCTAATTCGCCAGTGACTCAGGTCATGGGTTTTATTTACAGACATGTAATTCTAAAATGTATTTATTACATTAGGCTCGGACAGCTACCATTCAAGCCTTGAATAACAAAGTTACTTTAAACATGGTTTCTTAGGAGCGTGCTCGTAACATATGTTTAGATATAAACATAACAAGTGATAAAATGCATAAAAAGGTTCTGTTACATACCCTTTTGGACATATTTCATAAAACAAAGATAAATGCATGGAAAATCTAGATCCATGTTGATAATAATAATGAATTAGGTACCAGAAAAAATCAAAAGGTAAAAATCAAAAGGTTAACATGCTTACATGAAGATTATGGTAATAGGTAACCTGATTAAGAATAGCGGTTTACTGGTAGATTATGGTAATAGGTAACCTGATTAAGAATAGCGGTTACTGGGAAACACAAAACATGATCATGGATAGTTGTTAAAGAGTACTTGTCACTCTTTGTAATAGGTGCACAGATTAATATATAGGGCTGGTATATTTTATTAGGTGCCCGAAAAACAAATACCTTTAGGTAGTATTATATATATATATATTGGGCTATAATATTTTATTAGGTGCCCGGAGATACTTTAACTGTTCAAATGCAAAGGCTGTGAGTCTTTCTTGTCTACATTTGCCAGCATACAGACCGCTTTTAACACACAACACAATTCCAGACAATTTTCCTAGGCACCAAATGAAATGGCCAGTTTCAAGCGGCCCTGAACGCAAACGCCTTGAGCGCAACGGTACTTGCATCATGGACGGGACAAACACGTTTCCTTGGAGATCCTTCTGTGTACGCCTCAGCCTACGCCAAGCAAAGATGTTGATGGCAATAACCAATATGGCCGTCGCGCTGAACACGGCCAGCAGAACGTAGTAACGAAGATTTCTCCACCACCTGCATAAGTCGGTGACACGTGGTTCATCTCAGCCAGTTTGCGTCAAACGATGAGCCACCCGCGCGTTGTATGGGAGAGGTAGTGATGGGATAATTGTAGACGCCCAGGTATAGTTTGCAAAATACGTCTTCTCACGTATTATCGTGTTGACCCTCTGACGGTGTAGTTTGTAGATGTCCCCGTACAACCATCAGCTGCTACAAAGATTGGGGAATGGGCTGGTGGTCCGTCCGGGCATACGACTTGAAAACCGTCTTTGTCGTATCGGATCCAGGAGCCATTATTCATTCTGTAATGAACTTATTACTGTAAAAGGGATAAAGTTTCTTCAGACAACCTTCGCGTGTATGAGAGAGAGAGCCGTTTAGCACTATGCCTAACTCACATGAATCCGTTGATATAGGATAGAATTCAAAAGAGTCAGCTGTACAAACTTTATTATTCATGGCTTCTGAACAGTGAGTGAGTTTATCTAAGTCTTAATGACTGTAAATGATTTCCTTTCAGAAGAAATCAGAACATGTCCTGTCAAATTGGATATTACTGGACTTGAGTTATTCGTCATGAAAGTAGGAAACGGTGCTATTTTGTATGATTGCCAAGCATCGGAAGAATCAAAAGGTATGGTGATTCATAATATCCTATAATTTTCAACGCTGACTGATATTAGGCTATAATAGAACTCTACTTTATGGGCGTCTAATAAAGGAATATAACCTAGTTTCTCCGTCCGTTCTCCAAAGTTAACATCGATCTTTAATAGGCATAAGGTGTGGAGATAACACACCCTTTGTCGCTAACGTAATAGCTTCTACATAGCCTTTGATTCTCAATAAAATGTGATATTTTGACACGGATATGATCTATTTTTGAACTATAATAAGCTAACGTAGCCAGCAAATGTTGAACTTCCATAATCTGATCGATATTATTAGAATGTTCGTTCACCAAACTCATTATTTGATTGATTGAAGATAAACTGGCTGCGAAGTTCAGACAAAGCTAATTCGGTTTTGTGTTGCAAAAACTCAATTGTTTTATTTGATTATTTATCTTAAGGCGATTTGAAATTCCTAAGCCTAGACTCGCAACAGATCCCAAGATGTTTAGTCCAGCAAGAATAAGCGGGTTGCGGCGTTCGAGATTATTGTGCCGCACAGACCACATCAGCAAGTCACGAGCAAGTTCCTCTGCCTCAGCGGTTTTATTTTGTATGTCATAAGACAATTTCCGCGACGCTTAGGGTTAGAGCTAGCGAAATCTCTGAGTTAGCATGAAAATGACGTTGGTGCATTTCCTTAAGCGAAATGCAAACCTCATCAGGTCATTCTTTAAGTTAAGGACGTCATCTTCAGGCAAAAAATATGGCTTGCATATCCACTTCTATGACTATATTACTCGACACAAAAAAATGTCTTCTGTTCTTTCGATAATCGAGCCATGATTAAAATTCTATTTCTTTCGTCTTAGCGCTCTTTCCATACAACAAAGATGTTTGAACACACAATATCACTCCTAACAATAACAGATTCCATTTTTGGAAACCTGCAATGAGTAAAATATATGTAATAACTCATGTTAAAGAATAGTTTACATACAATATGATTGATATATATATATATATATATATATATATATATATATATATGTATATATTATATATATATATATATATATATATATATATATAGATATATATATATATATATATATATATATAAATTATTATACAAGTTTCATAAATACAACCATTTTTTCCCTCACTCCATCTACCTTTCTTTAGAGTCTGATATGTGCCAATGGAACTATTCTCATATCAGTGGGTTTGGATACATTTTGAACCCTAAATCTATTGGCCGTTAATGTTTCTAAAATGTTAAACGGGCCTTCAAACTTAGGTGTCAGTTTGTAATTTAGACCTTTACGTACGTATATTTGTATGTATACCTGATCGCCCACGGCATATGTTCTAGTTGGCTTAGCTATTTTATCATGATTTCTTTTCATTATAATTTGTG
This sequence comes from Macrobrachium nipponense, assembly GCF_015104395.2. NCBI lineage: Eukaryota > Metazoa > Arthropoda > Malacostraca > Decapoda > Palaemonidae > Macrobrachium > Macrobrachium nipponense. The sequence continues at coordinate 3,303,023 of NC_061090.1, read as the reverse complement.
CTTCTTCTAGATTCTTACGAAGTATATTATATCGACTTATGCTTGCATCCATAACATCCTTTAGAGGATTTGATAAATTAATTGTAGGCGTTAATACATGGAAAGGTGTTCTAGCTGGGATACCGTACAGTGCCTTGTGCGGTGTCATTTTAATAGACATGATATGAGTGATTAAGTGTGCTTAGTACCGCAGGTATGGCAATGTCCCAGTTGGGGTCTGCCCCCCCTAAGGTGACCCTTAAAATGTTTAAAACCTTACGATTTGCCCTTTCCACTCTAGCCCATTAGATCTGGGTGATAGATCATGGTATTGATTTTCTTTATGCAAAGGAATTCGCACAAGGAGTTAAGGAAATGATTATTGAACTCCCACGCCCGAGTCTGATATAATGGTGTGTGGAATTCCATGTTTACAAATGTAGCACTCGTAAAACTTTCTAGCACACTCGACTGCGGTTTTTGTTTTAAAGCGCTATCAGATCTGTATATCGAGGTCAAGGCATCTATGATTACTAGGAGGTGCTTATTTCCTCTGTCTGACTCGTAAAATCCTGTTAATAAATCTAAGTGTACTCTTTCAAAAGGTTGATTTGGCACGGGGTAAGCCCCTAGGCTGACAGGTGTCTTTGTGTGCCCTTTGTATTCTTGACAAGTGCGACAATTTTCTATGTGCTCTTTTATATCTGTAAGCATCGTATGCCAATAAAATAAAGATTTGGCTTTCTGTGACATTAGGGAATAACCCGGGTGTCCATGCAGTGGATTTTCATGCAACCATTTTAAGACAGTGGGTATGAGTGAGATAGGTACCACCACCTGGTTGTTATTCAACTGTGGTGTGTTGCGGGTTTTCCTCGTCACGGATCTACACAGGATATTATCTTTGATTATATAATTCTGCTGCTTATACTTTATATATTCCTTTTCCTTCGGATTTCCGTTTAACGCGTTTATGATTTTTTCTATTTGTTGATCTTTTCTGTTCCGTCTGTAATAGTTCAGCACTCCAGCCCAGATCTTCCTGTTCAGATATAGTTTTAACAATGGGCGTGGAGGTTGAGATATCTATTAAATTCAGCTAATGGCTCGGTACAAGATGAAGAGGGGTTGCGTGATAATGCTGTCAGCAATGATATTTGCTTTCCCAGGTAAATACCCGATCCTCGCGCCAAAGTCCTGGATTGATCATGTGCCACCGAGTTCGCTTAGGGCTGTGACTAAAGCCTTTAAAGAAGTCGGTTAGGGGCTTATGATCAGTGAGAACCTTGACGGGATAACCGTATATTATAAATTTAAAATGCACGAGTGAATAACAATAGCGAGCCCTTCCTTGTCTATTACTGCATATTTACTTCGGAAGGTCTCAGTTTACGTGAATAAAAAGCTATAGGGAAAAACTGTTTATCATTATTGTTGAAGCAATACCCCACCTACTCCTAGGTCTGAGGCGTCTGTTGCTATAAAGAATTCCTTACCGAAGTCAGGAAATTTCAAGATAGGAGAACTACACAGTTCATCTTTCAATTTATTGAACGCCTGTTGATGATTTCAGACCATATGAAATCTACGCCCTTTTTTATAAGATCGGTTAGGGGAGCGGCTATGATGGAGTAGTTCCTAATGAAACCTCCGGTAATACCCGCTACAGCCTAAAAATTGCTGTATTCCCTTGACGTTAGTAGGTATCGGAAAGTTACGGATAGCCGATACCTTATCATGGACTACTTTAAGACCTTCACTAGACACCGTGAAACCTAAATAGACTAGTTCTGTTTTAAAAAAATTCACACTTACTTATCTTTACCCTTAGGTTATGCTGCCTAGTCTTTGTAGCACTAAGTCTAATTTACGTAGATGTTCTTCTAAGGTATTAGAAAAGATTACTAGGTCGTCCATGTAGGCATGTAGGATATCTCCTAACAAGTCTCCAAACACAATGTTTATCATTCTAGTAAAAGTTATAGGAGCACAACGTAAACCAAAAGGCATATGCAAAAATTCATAATGCCCCTGGCTGTGCTGAAGGCAGTGTATGGGATACTCTCTTCTTCCAACGGAATCTGATGGAAGCCCTTAGTAGGTCCAAGCTGGTAAAATATTTGTTCTGACCTAGTAGAGATAGAATATCGTCAGTACATGGTACTGGGAATCAGTCAGGGATTGTTACCTCATTTAAGCGACGAAAATCGACGCATATCCGCCAAGTTCGATCTTTTTTCGGTACTACTATTAACGGAAAATTATAAGGGCTGTTTGATTTCCTAATGACTCCTTCTTTTAGCATTTTACCTACTTCCTCAGTTATCTCATTCTGAAATTTCATAGGAAGTCGGTACGAAGGTACATAGATTACTTTCTGTTTGTCCTTTAGTCTTATTTGATGCTCGATGACATCCGTTTTTCCTAAGGTTCCATCCGTAGTGGAAAAAAACATCATGATATTCAGTTAAAAGATTCAAAAATTTCTGCTGAATTTCTTCTTCTTGAATGTCCTTATTGATGTTGTTCTTTATAGATTGCAAAAAAAAAAACAAGGGATTCATCCGCAACTGATTGAGCGTGATTGATCTCAGCTACGGTAAGAATGCGATGTTTATAAACTTCCACATCCAAGATAGTTGATTTTTGTGGATTACTAAAGTGGTATTCAAATGATTACAGACTTCGATGTTACATTGTTGTTTGTGAGCCGACTGTATAATTGGCTTGTGTGATGGATAATCCGTGTGTTTTCAGAGTGTCGGAAAGGATTAACATTTCAGATCCCGGCAAGGTTTTCTTTACACGCACTAATATGTTTGAAGTTACGTTTGGCTCGAGAGTTTTGCGTGCAAGCTGATATTACGGCGAGCGAGAATTCTGTTGGGTTCGCATGGATTATTTCTTGGTTTATGAGACAAGTGATTGGTTCTTTAATATATGTTACTACTCTGTCTGTCTCTTTATTATCTAAAACTGATTTTAGGGTATTAGAAGACTTATAGAATTTTCCTTTGATATACACGCCGTGTTTTGCAGGGCATAAGGTAATATTTTGAGTGCCATAGACGGGTATCGATAATTACTGCGGGATACATATTAATGTTTTGTGCAACGATAAAGGTATAGGAAAACGTGCGCTTACCGACCTTGTACTGAACATGAGTTACTCCTACCACATTTAATTCATTATTTCCTATACCCGAGAGTCTTATTCTGGACTTCTCTATAGAAAGTTTGAAAAGAGTAAATGATGAGTCCTTAAATCCATGATATTACGTGGACTACCAGAATCAAAGAACAAAGTAAATGACTTATGGTCCAAATTTACTGCATGTAAGGTTGGTCGTAACTCGTCTTGACTTATGATTGCGTGAATTTGTTGCAAATCTACGGGAACCTGCACAGATTTTTGGATTCGGTCGTGTGTTTCATAGGAAAATCGATTGCCTCACAATGATCTGATAAATGATTTTAAACTGATTATTTGATACAAAAGATGTTGATATTGATGACCCAACATCGTCCTCTCCCCCCTTGGAGCTAAACTACGCCTGGTATTTGCTTTGTTTAGCACTCCTTGAAAATTCGCTTGACCTTGCAAGTTCTGGCTAGACGGCCCAGGAACAGGCGGTACCTTGAAGCATGATTTGTTTTGTTTTTGCTGTTGAGCATCATTTCCGTTTGCTTGTTTCTTTTTATAGTACTGAGGACCCTTCTTTTTGTTTGCATTGGCAACTGTTTGCGTGTTTGTAGGATTCTGCTGTTGATTCCGCGAGAAGCAACGATTATATGAATGAGTGGAACTATTATGGATTGAACAAAAATGCGCTCCGACAGTCTGAAATCATGTGACCTGGTCTGTTTACAGTTATAACACCAAAACCATCCCGCGCTTGATTATTATTATGTACCACGTTTACTGTTATGGCTTATTCTCCATTTTTTGCAAAAAACTTGAGTGAGCGAGGGATCTAGGTCGGTACATTTAGACATGTGTTTTTTTATTTGTTTATACATCTAATCCGTTACTGTTGGGCTGCAAATTTTTTGTCAAAACACCGCACTAAAGCTTTCAGGCAACATTTGCTGTAATGCTCGTGAGGTAAATTAGACGGATAAAATCTTTCACGGCGATCTGGCACTCGTAACCCACGCGGAGTTACTTAAATTACTTGATATTCATTTAGCCGGTCGGCGATTAGCGCCGCCCGCTCGACAACATTAAGCTGAGTCATAGAGGTTTGATTAAGGATATTTCTCAATGCCAATACTACATCTAAAGACTCTTCACCCCCATACACGGCACGTAATCTAATTTTGAACTCGTCCCATGTAGCCGCCTCTTGGAAAGAAACACCTCTTAGATATGCACTTGCGTCTCCTTTAGCAAGTCTATGAAGCTTTTGGCTTCCTGTAATTGTACAGTCTGAGTCTGTGATGCTTTTTGCATTTAACCTTAAACGCCGACTGGACGTATTTTACGTCGACATTTTTTGTCTCTCGGGTGCCGACTGGAGTATTTTACGTCGACATACAAAAGTTTTTTTAAAAAATTCGCGGAAAAATACTTTTAGGCCTACCAGCCGAAAACTCTTGAATCACGCGCCTTGGGTGATGCTGGGAGTTCACGGATCAAGGTGTTGTTTTGTTTACAATCGTTACGCAGGCGCGCAAGCGCGAATTTCTTTCTTGCCGCACTAAAAAGTATCTGTGACACATCTCGGAAATTATTTCGCCACTTTGACATAATTTTTTTACCATTTTAAATTAGCCGTTACATAGAGTATTATATATGAAAATGTGGGCATTTTTATGTAGAATACAACAAATAAATACTCATGATTGTAGCTTTTATCAGTTTTAAGATATTTTCATATAAATAACGATAAGTGCCAAAATTTCAACCTTCGGTCAACTTTGACTCTACCGAATGGTCGAAAAAACGCAATTGTAAGCTAAAACTCTTATATTTAAGTAATATTCAATCATTTAAACTTAATTTTGCAACTAATTGGAAGTCTCTAGCACAATATTTCGATTTATGGTGAATTTATGAAAAAACTTTTTCCTTACGTCCGCGCGGTAACATCTTCCGAAAATAATCATACATGCGATTGTGGCAATGTTTGCACCATTTTAAATTAGCCGTTACATAAAGTTTTTATATATAAAATGTGCGCAATTTCATGCACAATACAACTAAAACAACCCATGGTTGTAGCTTTTATCAATTTTGAAATATTTTCATATAAAAATGATAAGTGACAAATATTCAACCTTCGGTCAATTTTGACTCTACCGAAATGGTCGAAAAACGCAATTGTAAGCTAAAACGCTTATATTCTAGTAATATTTCAAGCATTTACCTTCATTTTGCAACAAATTGGAAGTCTCTAGCACAATATTTCGATTTATGGTGATTTATGAAAACAATCTTTTCTTTACGTCCGCGCGGTAACTCTTCCGAAAAAATCATACGTGCGATTGTGGTAATGTTTGCACCATTTTAAATTAGCCGTTACATAACGTTTTATATATGAAATAAAATGTGCGAAATTTCATGTATAATACAACAATAAATAGTTGAAGGTTGTAGCTATTCTCATTTTTAAAATATTTGCATATAAATCACGATAAATAGAAAAAAAACCACGTTCGGTCAAATTTGACTCTACCGAAATGGTCGAAAAACGCAATTGTAGGATAAAACTCTTACAGTCTAGTAATATTCAGTCATTTATCTTCATCGTTGTAACAAATTCGAAGTCCTCTAGCACAATATTTAAATTTATGGTGAATTTTTAAAAAAAACTTTCCTTCCCTCCGCGCGCGGATTTTCCGCCACAAATCTCCGAAATGCGTAAGTCCCATTCTCGGAATATTTGCTCCGTTTCATATTAGGCATTTCATAGAGTTTTATATATGAAATGTGCGCAATTTCATGTAGAATAAAACGAAAAAATAATTTGAAAGTTGTAGCTTTTCGTATTTCCGAAATAATTGCATATAAAAAAATATATATATAAAAAAATTCGACATTCGGTCAACTTTAGCTCGTCAGATATGGTCGAAAACTGCATTTGTAAGCTAATATTCTTACAGTATAGTAATATTCAATCATTTGTCTTCATTCTGAAAAAACATATTGGAAGTCTCTAGGACAATATTTAGATTTATGGGATGAATTTTTGAAAAAAAATGATGTGTTACGTAAGAGCGGTTACGAATTCATGCATTATTTTGGTGTGATATTTCTCTGTGTTGCTTTTATCGTTTTACAATTTGTTATATACCAAAATGATTGAAAATTTGTTAGTGTACATTACAAACGAAAAAAAAAAGTAACTTGTTACCTTCAACCGTTTTGCGCACAGCGCGATTTGAATATTAATATATGAAATTTCGTTTTTGCGCTATCATATATCGCATTATATATATGATAATGATAATTTTTTTCATTTCTGATGGTTGCATACTAACCTTCAAGCAATGAGAAAAAAAGGAGCCAAAAATGAACTCTTAATCCTTGAAAAAACTAAGCGCGCTGTGATTTTTGAAAAAAAAAATATTTTTTTTCGCTTACTCGCTCACTCTCAAACCCCTCCGGCACACGGGAGTCATTTTTTTATTTTTACCGCTCCGGCGTTAAGGGTTTTAAATGAGCGTCCTACAGATGAGATCCATGCCTCACAGTTTTGAGGCAGGAACCCATTGACCCGACCTTGAAAAGGACAATTGCTGACCTCGCGCTCACGAGAGTCACCACATTCGGGTTGCCAGCCGCAGTAGTTGCCATGTTCACTTTTACTTTTTTCTTATCACTCCTATTCCTTGCGGTCCTATCAAAATATCTATAAGAATACACTCGACCACTACGTAAACGCATATGCAATATACTGTATAAATGTGTTGCAAGTAATAGGAAAATCCCCCAAAAAGATACAGAAATACAGATAATTTGATAAACGGTATTATACGGAGGAATTCCTGCCAAGAAAACGATTAGGCAAAACAACGAGAAAAAAAAAAACTAGTTCCTGCTGGCGAGAACTCGTAGTTGAAGATTGATTCTGTAATGAAGAAGATTAAGATGGCGAACAAACTCTCCTCCTTGTACTATTGGACGATCGACTCATGCATGAACAACACTTCATCTGAGGAAAAAACCTGAATAGATAAAATTTTACTTAGCTCTGGGTTATATGGGGAAGGATTGTTGACATGGGATGACGTCACAGTTTCCTGTCTCCTGCGTCGGAAGTCGTGATGACGTCACGGTCTCCTCTCTTCCTCACGTTGCATGAAGAAGTCCAAGATTGATGACGTCACAGCCCCCTTCCTCGCGTTGCTTCCTCTTGGCCTACTCTTCGCGTCCTTGCTAGTGATCGCGCGTTGTTTCCTTTATGTGTTTCTTCTTTCTGTTGATGTTCGATGCTGCTCTCGTCCGGTGTTGATTCTCGGAGATATGTGACAACAGTCACTCAATCGTCGATGTTGATGATTGATTCTTCTCGATGAAGGACATATCTTCGTCTTCATAAAATTTTGCGTTGATTGAAGATCCCATTTCCTCTGTTTTGTATTGATTTATAGCTGGAAGTTGGTGATTGCAGTTCTTCGGTCGGCTGATATGGGTCTTGTTAATGTTATTCTTCGTCAATAGCTGCCACCAATTTTAGTCGTTTCGCTTTTGCGAAAGATAAGTTGAAAATAGTACAACAACTTTATTCTGAAACTCCATAACAAGAGAGACAGTTCGGTCGTGAGACCGTTCCGTTTTATCGCTAGAATTGAACTAACTTCTTAGAGCATCACGTTGATAGCGAAACATTAGCTATCTCAGCGATTCACATAAAAACATACGTAGTCCGCCGGCTCGGAAGTTACAAGTTTCCGGCGCAGGTTAACAGGTCAACCGCTTCCCATGGAAGTTGTTATGACAAGTTAACAGTAATGCAAAATGATGACATTTCAAAACAAACCTAAACCAGGCTACTGCAGACATCGCATACGTAATCTAGATTTGCCTTGGTCACGTAGGACCCTCCTAATTCGCCAATGACCTCAGGTCATGGGTTTTTATTTACAGATATAATTCTAAAAAATGTATTTATTACTATATATATATATATATATATATATATATATATATATATATATATATATATATACTATATATATATATATATATATATATATAATATATATATATATATATATATATATCTATATATATATATATATATATATATATATATATATATATATATATATATATATAGATATATATATATATATATATATATATATATATATATATATATATATATATTATATATATATATATATCTCTAATAAAAGGAGCCCATAAAAACACCAAAATGTTGTTTTGGTGTTTTTATGGGCTCCTTTTATTAGATGAATTCTGTTTGTTACAGAACACCTTTACCAATCATATATATATATATATATATATATATATATATATATATATATATATATATATATATATATATATATATATATATATGGTTTGGGTGTTTGTGTGTATATATATATATATATATATATATATATATATATATATATATATATATATATATATATATCTATATCTATATATTATATATGTATATATATAATATATATACGTATATATATGGCTCCAGAAGGCTTAAATGCTAGGAAACGTACTTGTGTGCCAGTGCCTTTAGGTGTCTAACAAAACTATAGATTGCCTTAAATGAAGAAAGAATGTAAATTATGCAACGGTTTACAATGGTTATTCGCTGCACATAAGATAAAAACGGAAAATATAAAAAATGGAATAAGGAAAAGGCGTTCGGTAAAGACATAAAGATTATGTGAAGGTGTCAGCAAGAAATATATAAACAGAAACTGGAATGGCTGAGAAAACGCGGCACAGGTAATGAGGAGGAGCTAAGAAAGAAAGGAGACGAATGCAAGTGACGATAGGAAATAGAAGGATGTTTTGAGATGAAGGAACATTTGAATAGTAATTAGAATAATATTCTGTCTTACGAGCATTTCAGGAAGCTTACGAAAGA
>NC_061090.1:3286473-3288973 GCF_015104395.2 Macrobrachium nipponense | reverse complement strand
AGAACTTTGTAATATGAGAGAGAAAAACCTGCTTCTTTTCGCAAATTAGTCTGAATTGATGATTCGAAGTAATTGGCCTGTCGAAGATATTCTATTACGAAGTTTTTGCTTGTCGAAGATAAGCGCCTCAGTGGCGTGGTCGGTATGGTGTTGGCATACCACCTCGTTGGCCGCGAGTTCGATTCTCGGGCATGTCACTGAGGGGTTAGAGATGTGTATTTCTGGTGATAGAAGTTCACTCTCGACGTGGTTCGGAAGTCATGTAAACCTGTTGGTCCCGTTGCTGAATAACCACTGATTCCATGCAACGTAAAAACACATATCCAACAAGCTAGTCGAAGATATTTTACTTCGAAGGTTTTGTTTTCGAAGAATTGTGTTCCAAGATCTGTTTTCGAAATGTCCGTAAGCGGAAATATCTCTGTTCATGATGTTTGTGCTCACAAGCAAGGAACAAACAGTATATAAATTTACGGAGGACATTCAGACAAAATACATTAATCTCACACATAAATGTTTTTAGGAAACTGTATGATCTCCAGATAGTGTGAGGGGCAAGTTAATTGTCAGATATTAGTTAAAAAAGTTTAAAAAAGTTTAAACAATTAAATTTATTATTTGAAACCGTATAGTGTATCTGTACAAAAGCTTCAGCTGATGAGAATTTGATTTTTTCACTGCATACGAAAAGTGCCTCATAATCTTTTGGGTTTTCATGCTTTGCTTGAAGGCATATTATTTAACTGCTACCTGATCGGAAAAAGATATATCTAAAGGTAATAAAAATACGCCCCGTTGATTAAAAGAATGGCACATTTGTATTTAAATAAAAGATATAACGATAAATGGCTTAAGTCCAAAAATACAGCAATTATCTAGACATTTTAAAAAGAATTTGGAATCCGGTGAACAGGACAAGGAGTAAAGTGCAAGAAATTGTTTTCATGCTATTATTGTTTCAGGTTCAGTAATCACACAATTATGAAAATCTTTTGATATATCTAGGTTTCATATAAAAAGTTGCAAATTTGTTCGGAAATGTTGATTGACGAAGTAAGCTTCCGCATTTCATTTCAACCTGGTGTGTGGGAGCATTTGGTAAATAATGTAATAGGTCCTTATGTAATGGCCTGTCCACATTAGCGGGGATGGCCGTCGGGAACTTCCAGCTATTTATATTGGCTCTCGCTTCTGAAGCAATGCTACTAGACAATTGCATCGTTCTGGCTCCATACTCGGTTTGTCTAATAAGGCCCTGTCCAAACTAACGGGCAAACACTCTTCCTATAACCCGTTCCACTATATTGACCTACCGAATATGGAGCCAGAACGATGCGATTGTCTGGTAACCTTGCTTCAGAAGTATGAGACAATATAAACAGCTTGAAGTGCCCGACGGGCATGCCCGCTAATGTGAATCCATAAGGTACGGATGTCTTATCGTCGAAATCCTACAGTTCAGGACACTTCCAGTACCTGCGGGATAACCAGTAATTATGGGATAACGTAAGTTTTTTTTTTTTTTTTTTCCCACAGAATATGCTGTAGCCAGTCAGAAACCAACCCACATTAGCTAGAGACAATATCTGTTCAGATCTATGAAAATAGAAGGGTGGAAATCCATCTGCTGCTAAGCAATGAGAATCAACGTGGGATCTGCATATCCTTCGAAGGAAGAAGCAAGCTGATGATTGCTTAGATTAAGCCAGCCTTGTGCTGGCACGGGTTCTTGCTCCTTGAGTGCCCTGTAACCGGAGCCATCTGTGGAATAACAAACGATTCTGGTGGCTAGGCAGTAAGAGGCAGGTGTTGATACAGCCACGGTTGAAATTTGAATGGCTTCTCCGAAGGATATTAGTATACAGTTCCCCTGAATTCATGTAAGCGAGATATTGAACGGAAAGGAAGAAAACGGTTCATTAAACATCGCTTCATGTAAAGCTTTTGAACAGGTGAATATTTAAAGCACACAAACTGGAAGAGTTTGGTTTTTATGACAACGTTCATAAACGCTACCTCTATCACCAAGGCAACGGCAAAAACAAAACGAGCAACAACAACAACAATAATGATAACAAATAATAATGATAATGGCATACTCAAGTCTAGTCTTTATTAGAGCAATGGCGACTTAAGAGTATCTCTGGATTTGTCGGCAAGTGGGTCTACTACTAATGTCATTTTATCAAAAGTAATTTCGTGAAAAAAACACTGAGGTATTGTTAGTGAGTCCTGGTAAACCGCGAAGAAAACTAGAGACGTCATTTCTGTGAAAGAGCAGCAACACCCAACACATTTCTTGAAGGCGAGAGGAAAAAGGTGCTCGTTATGGCACCCAATTTGCATTTGATGACTACTCTTCGTCTTTCTCGACAGCTCTCTTATTTTCTCCTACTCATGATGAAATCCAGAACGGTAGACTAGCTTGTTTCATGTTTATCTAATTTTGCTTTCAACCTGAGATGTTGAAAATAAGAGGAATACGCTTTTCACACAGCGG
>NC_061090.1:3266565-3285973 GCF_015104395.2 Macrobrachium nipponense | reverse complement strand
TACTGCATCCAATGTATATGTATTCAAGATGGGTACCAGGGGTCTGTGGTCAGTCACCAATGTGAAATGGGGTAATCCAAGTAAGTAATGGCAACATTTAGTCACAGCCTAAACTGAAGCTAAACATTCCAACTCAATGGTGGCCCATCTAGTTTCTGCTTCAGCCAAAAATTGTGAACCACATTGGACCGAACGGAAACGGCCTTCCCTGTGGTCTTGTAAACCATATAAATGAGTAGTGTTGTAGTATGGTTGGGCACATCGGGTCAAAATGAGCTACCACAGGTGGCTGAGAGAGGGCCTTTTTAACACTGGCAGAGGCGGCATCATGATCTGCCATCCACATAAAGGATCTCTTGGGGCTCATTAGTGGCCGAAGTGGATCTGCTGCAGCTGCAAGATCAGGTGAAAATTCTGTTAACTTGTTAGTAAGGCCAATGAATGACCTTAAATCTGCCCGATTTGCTGGCTTCAGGAACTCTGATATAGCTCGAACCTTCTCCTTGTAGGCTGCAATTCCATCTTCAGATAATGTATATCCACAAAATGATACGGTAGAGTTAGCAATAAGAAACTTATCTGCATTTAAGGTAATACCATGAGTCCTACAATGTGACAAAACTTTTCATCCATCACCTTAATACAATTTTGGATGCCTTGAAGAGCAATATCACATCTCCTGCAGTAGGCATCTCCCGAGGCGCTGAATGCCAAATGTGAAGAACAGTAGCGATACCAACTGTAAGGCATGATGAATGTAGTAAGGTCTTGGTCCACCTCTGCTAGTGGGATCTGCCAGTGCCCACACAACGCATCCATGGTGGAGAAATACCTGGAAGTAGGATTAATATTCCTAACAGTGATGGTGAAAGATGGGCTGGCTTTTGCACATGTGAATTTAACTTGCTTAAATATGTGGTGACAAGAACACCACCTGTAGGTTTGGGCACAACCACTAAGGGGTGACACCATGGGGACAGCTGATCCCCAACAGGTTCAATGATACCTTGTGCTGCCATTGCCTTCAACTCAGTCTTGGCATCCTCTTGAAAGGCTAGTGGTATTGGACGTGGAATGTAGATTGCAAAGGGCTTCACATCCTCTATAAGGTGAATACGCTTGGGCAGCCCAGTCATTGGCTTAAGTTGTGCTCCTTGATGAAACTGCTCCTTTGTCATTAGCACATTGCTATATTCCTTGAGAAAGTATTGCCTGGCTTCTTCAGGTGACAAAGTGGCAGGGGGTGGAGGAACAGACTTAGGTTCAGATGCGTTAACTTGGCTGGCTGGCACCTGACTGATTCCTGCTGAAGTTATGCTCAGGTTCCTCTCTTGCATTTGACGCTGGAAGTCCCAGAGAATTATCCTTAGGTGTCGGAAGGCATCATAACACAGTAGAGGTGTAGGGAGAGAACTAAGGACTTCAATATACCCCTTGTATGAGATATTGCTATGTCATCACGGCCTCCATTGAACCCAAAACTTTACCTTCCATGGGTGATCCATCACTGTTGGAGAACTGCAATTCAGGGGCGGCCATAATTTCTTGACACTGATGCCCAGTGCTTGTAGATGCTGCACTCCAAAAACAGTGGTATTTGCACCAGTATCAAGGATAACATTGATCTTCCCTGGTTTACTGCCATATGCGACATGTGAATTGATAGGCGGTGAGGGACAACCTTGAGGGCGTAAAGCGATGGAACGTATAGCTGGGGAAGATGTCTTGACGGTGTTCAATTTGGTTTCCTTTGAATCCTTCGACTTCCTAGTTCCCTTTTGACTTTTTCTGTGCACAGCAAACAACATAGTGGCGAAATTTATGGCAATTTGGCACTCCTTAGCCAATGCAGGACATGTAGCAGTGTATGGAAAATGGCCAGTTTTTGCAGTTCCTGCACTTGCGAGATGCTGCCTTAGATGTGTCACTATTGTGCTGTTGACCACAATTCTTGCATCTGCTTCTTGAAGTTTTTCTCCTGGATGGAGCAATGGCAACATGTTGCCAATGCCAACTGCAGTTCAGCTTTTTTCACCTCATCTGTCAATTTGTTGCTGCTTGGGATGTGCATTGCATGAGAAATCGATGCTGCGGTGACATTTTTCTAGTGTTGTGCTCCATTTGCATGCTTACTGAGTGTCCCTCGATGAGATTGTAGTGTTTTCCGACACAGTTTGCAATAGGCGATCTTAGTATCATCCACTGTCACACTTGTCAACCATGGAAAATCTGTTTCCCAAGACTCAAGATATTTTCGGTTGTTGTCATAGGATTTCTTTGCCTTCTTTCTTGATGATTCGCCATTGTTTGCAGGTTCCAACTGTTTCCTTTATATCTCTAAAACTATTGGTGTTTCCATCTTGGTTGTCTATTAGTAGAAAAGAGAGCTGAGGGTTACTGTTGGTAGGTGTGGGAACACGAAGGGGTGAAGTGTACTCTCTTCACTTTCTGAAACCGATATGCTAAAGTTAATGGGCTGACTACTGAGGTCAGCTCAATTATTAGTGCATATCATCGTAGAATATGGATAACAGAGGGACGATTACATATTTATATAATAGGATAATCCTAACATTTTTCAGTGTCATTAATAAAACATATGTAAAGGTTGGAAAATTGCTCCCTCTTTTAAAATGAATTAGTACTTGTATGCTATGTGAAAAGAGAATAAAATGATTCCCTTGCTCTTTTCAAATAAATTAGTAGCAATTTGTGACAAACTCTTGAACTATGCAATTTGGAACATAGTTCATCTTGTCGTCCAGTAGTCTGGCTCATTTGTGAAGTATAGTATCCCATACTTCTGTATCAATGTAAAATCCATATTCAGTATTATTATTGTGATCAATATTTGTACTATCAGCAAATGTATCATGTATATTCTATTGCTAATGTGACACATCCACACGTACTACAATTTAATTCTTTTTATTCCTGTTTTTAATATACTATATGTTACACTCCTAAATGTAAAATTTAGATATCTGTGAAGAATATTTCCAGTTCCACAGGTGTTATTGGCATTGCCATTACAATTTCATAGTATATCCCTTTTTCCTTTGAACTGCAAGATCCTTTCGGCACAAATACCTTAGAAATCTTTCCCCTGAGAATCCATTTCCTCCTCTTTGCTTCGACTCCAATTTCCGACACTGCATTTTCAACTCGGAATTCCATCAGTCAGTATCCCTCTCTTTCCGAACCCATGGGCCTTGGCCCTGTTCCGTTTTCCCTGTTTTTATTGATACAGCCCACCGTTTTCTTCCTTATTTAATTATCAGTAATTAGAATTTCTTCCTAACTAACTCCAGCGCTCATCGCTGTATTCTATAAGACATATCAGTAAATTTCGCCAGTGGACGTCGTTTGTGCATGAATATGGAAGGGGAATTCGATACAGCAAATGATTTATATTCGTTCTTAAAAACGATGCCTCATCCACGAATCTTTATCCTCCCTATATCGATTAAGGTGTAAATAATAACCATTGCAATTTCACTTTGTACGTTCCCTTCTCACCAAAACAATTTGCCTGGGGCGAGCAGGTAAAAATACCATTTGATGTGGGAGGGAATCATTCCTACTGTTATTTCGGTCATTGTTTGAGCACACAAATGCGGAATACAAATGACTTTAATTCTAAACAGGTTTTTACATACGCTTGTATGAAGTTATACGTATGTAGTAAATATATATATTTTATATATATATGTATATATATATATTATTATATTATGTAATATATATATATATATCTATATATATATATGTATATATACATATATATGTATATATACATATATAGTATATAATATATATCTATATATATAATATATATATAATATGTATATATACTATATATAATATAGTATTGATACATATATATATATATATATATATAATATATAATATATATACATAGTATATATATATATATATATATATATATATATATTTTGTATATATATAACATATCTATATCATGTATATCTATATATATATATATATATATATATATATATATATATCCACACATACATACATATACATAATACATTATCATATATATATATATATATATATATATATATATATATATATATATCTTATCTTGATGCTAATTTCACGTTCATAACGTATAATGCTTTTGTTTTATTTTTTCATGTCTGTGAGCGCCCCCTGTTTTAGTATATTTTTCATATACACATTACTGGTTTTCCAACTGAGCTGCTTGATAAAATTTTGACGAGAATTGGCTATAAAATGTAATATGGATACTATTCCCCCCGGGCTATCATTTTTTGGTAGTTTTATTATTAATTCTTCAGTCTGTAAAGAGGGATTTAGGAAAAGTTTCTTGCTGCTTCCTCCTTTTAACCAGAAATGGGAGTGATCAATGTCAGATGGTTATGTAAATTAAGATATTGAAGAAATTACAGCGAAGGCAAATCCAAGGCTCCAATGGAGACCCTTGCCAAGTGAAGAACCACGGAAGTGTTATAACAGTATACTACTAAATTCGCGGAAGTTTTCTCCTGCGCAATAGAGTTTTCTGTTCAATGTTTAATGCTTTATAAAACTATCAGCTACGACCGATAGCGCTTCAGTTGCTCTCCAGATTGGGTAGAGTAACAGTGCATCCATGCCTCTGGAAAGTGCTGCCAGATGCGTGATCCATGGCTTTAACCTTAATTAAAATCAAAACTACTGCGGCCAAAGGGATGCAATTTGGTATGTTTGATGATTAGAGGGTGGATGATCAACTTACCAATTTGCAGCCCTCTAACCTCAGTAGGTTTTTAGAACTGAGGCCGGACAGATAGACAAAGCTGGCACAATGGTTTTCTTTCACAGAAAACTAAAAAAGGAATGCAAAGAACTAGGCCTCAACTACGGAAGACAGTTGGGCCTTGGTTTTAAAGGAAAAAGGATATTTTGAGGCTTTAAAATAGGAATTTTTTTCAAATCTAGACATTTCAGTCTGCTAGTGACAGATATAGAATAATTCCTGAATAAAATTGATGACATTATGTACTCAACTGGCTGTGCATGGTACACGTACTTCTTTTGCCGGTATTCATTAAGACTTTCTGCCAATATAAAATGAAATAAAATCAAACTTTTACCTGATAATATTTTATGTAAAAAATTACCGTAGGCTTCCTTCAGAGAGAGAATACCGTGGATGGAGATTATCCTGAAGGAAAATACACAGATAAAATTCGATGGATAGGGATTATATAAGCTAAGGCTAATTTAACTAGAAAATTAAATTAAAGAAAAGGCAAAGGACTAGTAACAACACTCTAGAGACTAGCTAGAAACCTGGAACGCTTTACCTTCCACAAAAACACAGACCTAAACAAACACGTATTTACATATAATATATATATATATATATATATATATATATATATATATATATATGTGTGTGTGTGTGTTTTAATCCCATTCAATTATCTCGTGATAAAAACGTCAAGTGAAATCTGATATGGTAATGATAAACAGCGAAATTTGACCCATGTGAAAGCAATCCAATGCTTGCTGTCCCTGATGTAAATGAGTGAAGTTAATCCATCAACTACCACCGTGCCCTTGCTAATGGAACGCTAAACACATTGCCTCATGCCCTAATTAAGTCCCGCTTTGGATCATCTGCCATGACGAGTTGACTAACTGGTATGTGATTAAGCATATTTATTGTTCTTGGAATAATGGCAATTCCTAGGAAAATCATGTTTTATAAATATTATATATATATATATATATATAGTATATATATATATATATATATATATATATATATATATATATATGTGTGTGTGTGTGTGTGTGTGTGTGTGTGTGTGTGTGTGTGTGTGTGTGTGTGTACTAAGCTACAAATATCCTTTATTATCTCATTCGCTCAACCTCGGAATCTATATATTTTCATATATGTTAACCAAAGGGTAATTTTTTAGTTGATGATAATTTTGTCGGCCCACGGGTGCGAACCTAGGAACCACCTCGACCTTGATAACTGTACAGTGCTTTTGTCTCACGTAGCCATTTACATCACATCACCATGATTCATATATACTCATTAAGCTACAATGTCCTTTATTATCTAATTAGCTCTAACTCGGAATTAATAATATTTTTCATCTATATGTTAGCCAAAGGGGAATTATTTAGTTAATGATTAATTTCGTCGGCCCACGGGCGTGAACTTAGGAACCAAGAAATCAGGACGTACAGTGAAGTGCTCTAACCACACGGCTATCATGAGAGGTATAAGCTAACGCCGCCTCTCATCTACAAATCCCTGTCGCACTCAGGTATTCGGTTGATGCCGACACTTACACCTCTCTGATAGCCGTGTGGTTAGAGCGCTTTTCACTGAATGTAGTGAATTTCTGGTTCCTAGGTTCGCGCCCGTGAGCCAACGAAATTAATATCAACCCAAAAAATCCCCTTTGGGTGGGAACATTTATGAAAATATATTAATTCCGAGTAGAGTGAATTAGATATTAAAGGACATTTGTAGCTTAATGCCTATATATAAATCACAGTGATGTGATAACTCATATGTATGTATATATATTTTCACAAACAGTAATCTATAAATGTTGTTTAACATCAAATTCACTCCACTTTGGAGTAGTTTTCACTTAGATTGAGTGACTTTGATGTTAATCGAAATATTTAGGTTTCTGAATACATAAAATGTCATGATGGATATGACAAAAACTAATATATATATATATATATATATATATATATATATATATATATATATATGTGTGTGTGTGTGTGTGTGTGTGTGTGTATACATACATATATATATTTATATGTATATAATATATATATATATATATATATATATATATATATATATATAATATTATATATATATATATATACGTATATATATGGCTCCAGAAGGCTTAGATGCTAGGAAACGTGCTTGTGTGCCAGTGCCTATAGGTGTCTAACAAAACTATAGATTGCCTTAAATGAAGAAAGAATGTATAGAAACTGATTTTATGAATGTAAATTATGCAAGGGTTTACAATGGTTATTCGATGCACATAAGATAAAAACAGATAAATATAAAAAAGGAATAAGGCGTTCGGTAAAGACATAAAGATTATGTGAAGGTGTCAGCAAGAAATATATAAACAGAAACTGGAATGGCTGAGAAAACGCGGCACAGTTAATGAGGAGGAGCTGGGAAAGAAAGGAGACGAATGCAAGTGACGATAGGAAATAGAAGGATGTTCTGGAGATGAAGGAACATTTGAATAGTAATTAGAATAATATTCTGTCTTACGAGCATTTCAGGAAGCTTACGAAAGAAAAAAAGAATACTTAGTGGAATATATTTTAGAATCTCGTTCTTTCACGCCAACGCTCATTACTTTGGGCTGTGTACTCAAGCTAAACGATAGTCAAATACCTTGATCACTTTTTGCACAGGAACAAAGTTTGCATTCAGTTATTGCGTTTCATCTCTTCTTCCGACTTTTCCGGGATGTAATGAACATCTGATATGAATTTTTGAGCACAGTTAAATGTGTTTCTTTTCTTCAAGATGTACAATAAACAGTAAAAATGTGTAAATATCTCGAGCTGCCATTATAGGTACAACTGGTTTTGTTAATAGAATAAAGAACAGAAATGACTCCTATAAGTACTCCTTATGGAATAAGGCTGCTTGCCCCATACTCTTTTCCACTCTGATCGCAACCAGCAACATTCCACTAATTGCCATAAACATTTTTCACTACGTAGTTCAATAGAAACGCTTTCAGTTATTTCCCATCGGGATACACTGAACTCTGATAACTTTCTTAGTCAAGTTAAAGTTAAATACTAGGCGGCTGTAGCAGTTATGAGGTACATCCTACGTACCGCTGCCCTAGGGAGTGCCAGTGGCGTGTTTTAAGAAATGGGAATGCCGTTTAGATGGTTGCAAAGGAATAGGAATGCCTGTTGTTTTCCGTTCGTTTCAGTTTTCAAAGAAATCCACTTATAACTTTTCCGAGATACTTTCTGGACATTTTCCATGTTTGCCGGGTACTTGTAAGAAACAAAACGAAAGCAGCGACGTCTTTAAGACCTCGTTTTAAAAGATTTGTTCACGTTTTGTGAATTTTGCAATGAATGCGTCAGTGTATTTGTCTAGATTCTGTTTGCAGTATCTTATAAGGTACCAATGTCTCAGGCCCTTAGTCCCTCTCCACTCCTCCCCCTCCCCCTCCCCCTCCCCTCCCCCTCCCCTCCCCCTCCCCCTCTCGCCACCCCCTCCCCCCCCCCCCCCATCCCCTCCTGCCTTCTCAAAAAAGATTAAGAAAGGAAGAAAATTGCTAAATAAAAACATGACACACACAAGTCAGAAATTCTTCTCGATAAGATTGCAGAAGTTCTTCAACACGTTAGAATCAGGATTTAACAGAAAATTAAACTTCCAGTTTGGAAATACTCTTTTTCAAATCCTTCTTTTACCGTTGAAATATCAAGTCTATTATTAAGAAAGGTCACTAAGCAGTAAAGCTTCACGGTGAGATATAATTTCTTGTTCTCAGGAGAGAGTTTCTTCATGGGGCAATATCAGAAAAGCTATATTGAAGACTTCAATGGCTTTGGAGTGAAAAATATTAACAGGGCAAGATCTGATAGAAAGTATTTTATAAATGAATTTTGTCCTGATTACGGTGACATAAGAAGCATAATCAAAGAGAATAGAGATTAAAGAAAATACAACTAAATCTAATGCATAAGCAAATCACATAATTAACCAGAGATTTGCTGAGACGAAATTCTGCCTTGCATTCTTCTGCTATCCTCAAATGTCAAGGTAACCAAATTATATATTTATTGTGTTATTTTTTTGGTAAACCGTTAAGAAAAGAAGAAATCTTGGACAGAAAATGAAAAAAAAAAAATGTGTTAAACAGAAAACGGTATGAAAAGCAAGATAGAGTGAAAGATGCGTTAAAGTAGAAAAAGATAGTTAACAGGAAACTGAGAGAGAGAGTGAAAAACACACGACTTGAATGAGAAGGGAAACGATTTGAAAATGACGGAGAAGTTGCTCTCCAGAAAGGCTCAACAAGAAAATAAATGTTCGTTTGCCTTAATCATTTAATGATTGATAGTCACGAGGCAACCCTTTCGTTTTCGTAGAAGTCCATTCTAAACATTTTCGCAATCCTACCAGAAAAAATTAAATACTGCCACGGAAACCTTTACTGCAACTGCTTGCTCAGCTCTGCTTATCAGCCACATATTTTTGTATCCGTCACAGATATCAATGAAGCCAGAAAAGCCATATTCCAAGAATATTTTGCTTTATGCAAATGAGCAAACGCTGATTGGTTATAGGTTTCCGATCTCTCCTCGCTCTTTCTCTCTCTCTCTCTCGTCTCTCTCTCTCTCTCTCTCTCTCCTCTCTCTCTCTCTCTCCAGTGAATACCAGTGCCGTGAAAGTATTTACGAGTGGCACGTCAATCTTTCTGTCATAATCATCACTACGAAAATCAGTCATTTATTAGAATTAGCGTTTATAGAATTATATATTCACGATTGACAGCTGTATATATATTATATATATATATATATATATATATATATATATAATATATATATATATATATAATATATATATATATATATATAAAGAAGAGGGAGGGCTTACGGTATACATTACACGTCGTTCAGTTCAATGGAGCTCCAAATATTAATGATATTACCAATCAGGAGATTGCTGCAGCCATATATATATATATATATATATATATATATATATATATATATATATATATATATATATATATATATATATGTGTGTGTGTGTGAGTGTGTGGGTTTGTGTGTAATGCAGGGAGAGAAATGCCGCCTCTTACTTGGTTGCAGCAATCCTACGATTGGTAATATCATTAATCTTTGGAGGTCCATTGAACTGAACGTGTAATGTATACCGTACGTCCTTCCTCTTCTTAATTCACTTCGCTTCTCTTATGTTCAATCTTACGGCTTTCATTTGGTCTTTGGAAAATAAACTGTAACCATTAAAACAATAATTCGATATTTTTTATGCATGAAAATACTAGATAAAATATTGCTCTTGATATGAGAGATGATCGGATTAAAATAAAGTGAGGTCATAAAACTATTCAGCGATTGATCTTGATGGCCCATTGCATAAAGGGAGTATAAGGGTTTGCTCTATCTATAGGGTGGTTTATTGACGTTTATCCTCGCTTATTTTTTGTTTCCAGGAAAGGGAGGCGTCAGTTAATTGCGTAGAGACCAATAACATCAAACGAACGACCAGAGAAAAAGGCCGAAATGGCAGCGTTAAAGGAAGATACAATTGATATCTGAGTTGGTCGTTGTCTTTCCTTGTTTACAGTTATTCTAGATATGAATCTGCTGGCGAAATTCCGGTGGTTTATTGGATTCGATAGTGTTGAATGTTCGTTGTATGAAATTCGTATTTAGTTCTTCAGTGTTTGTTAGCAAAGAAATTTCAGCTGTGCACTCATATATTTGGCCTGGGTATAAATACACACGCATGCAATATATAATATATATATAATATATACATATACATATATATATATATTTATATTTATATATATATATATATATATATATATATATATATATATATTATATATATATATATAATATATATATGTATATGTATATACATATATATATATCTAATAAAAGGAGCCCATAAAAAACACCAAAAATATAGAGAAAAAAGTACTATATTTCAGAGACTGCTGTCTCCCTCTTCAGGTAGATGAATGAGAAAAGTTTACAGAAAAGGTGGTATTTATACCAAGAGGTCCATCCACAAACAAGCCATTTTAAGTTGAATGAAGACGTTGTCGATCGTGTCCGAAATCCATGCTCCTTTTGAGATGTTCATTACCTGCCTCTCTTTTATTAAGGCCGATTCCATCATTTGACTCTTGTACCGGCAGTTGCTGCTATAAATTACACGTGACAAATTCCAGTTTATTCTATGGTTATGTTCATTTATATGGTTGAAAATAGCCGAGTTCTGTTGTCCATACCTAACTGACCGTTTGTGTTGTATTAATCTCTGGGGAAGGGATTCACCTGTAAATCCGATGTAAGATTGGTCACAGTCCTGGCATGGGATTTCGTATACCCCAGAGTCCTTTGGAGATGTCTTTTGTTGGACGTTAATCAGGGATTTGGCTAAGGTGTTTGGGTAAGTAAATACAAAAGGGCTCGATTTTCCGAGGGGGTTGGTTATTCTCTTAATCGTGTCCAGGTGGGGAATTATTATTTTATTGTTGGGTGTATCTCTGGTCTTGTCTTTAGGGGGTCGGTAGAAAATTACGTTTGCTTTGTGAATTGCTTTCTCAATTATATGGTCAGGATATTTTAGACGAAAGTTGCTTGCGAATTAGTTCAAATTCTTTTTCCAGGAATTCTGGGGAACAAATTCCTAAGGCTCTTAAGAACAAGTTACTAGCTACACCTATCTTGATAGTAATGTCATGATAGCTAAAGTAGTGAATGTATGAAAGTGAGAACGTTGGTTTTCTGTATATGCTAAATTTGTATTCTGTCGTATCTCTGATTATTAAAACATCAAGAAAAGGAATTTTGTTGTCTGTTTCCCATTCAACTTTAAATTTGATGCTGGGCACTAATGTGTTTAATTTCGAGAGGAATTCATTGAAATAGCCCCACCTATTATCCCAAAATGTTAGGATATCATCCACGTATTTCATCCACAGCATGTGGATGGACCTCTTGGTATAAATACCACCTTTTCTGTAAACTTTTCTCATTCATCTACCTGAAGAGGGAGACAGCAGTCTCTGAAATATAGTACTTTTTTCTCTAAATTTTGGTGTTTTTATGGGCTCCTTTTATTAGATGGAATTCTGTTGTTACAGAACATTTTTACCAGTCATATATATCTATATATACTATATATATATGTATATATATATTATATATGTATATATATATATATAATATATATATATGTATATATAGATATATATATATATATATATATATTATATATATATATATATATATATATATATATATATATAATATATATATATATATATATATATATATATCTATATATATATATAATATATTTTTATATATATATAATATAATTATATATAGATATATATATATATATATATATTATATATATATATATATATATAGAATCTACTGGTCCTTTTTTACCAGATATATAGGTAATTGTAGTAGCCACAATGCCCGCTTAACGTCTCGATTTTTTCGCGCCTTTTTGGATTCGCTACTTACTGCAAAGCCTTAAGATCAAAGTGCAAGATATATGAAGGCAATAGACTTTTATCCTTCTCGTGGTCAGGTCAGCAATGTGACCTCATTGTGATTATGGGACCAGGTTCGTTTCCCGCTACCGGACATTTTAATGTCTTCATATATCTTGCATTTGGATCTCAAAGCTTTGTAGTGACAAGCGAATCCAAAAATGCGCGAAGAATTCGAAAAGTTAAGATGGCACTGTGGTTATTACAATTAATAGTAGATATAATATTTATCACTGTAATTATTTATTTTCTTTATTATTATTAGACATATTCTTTATCTATTTATCGTTATTTTCGTTTTATGAAACACTTTCCCTCACATAGTTCTTATTTATATTTGGAGTCATTCAAATTTCTGGTTATTACAATTATTAGTAGATATAATATTTATCAATTTAATTATTTATCTATTTTCTTTATTATTATTAGACACACACATTCTTTATCTATTTATCGTTATTTTCGTTTTATGAAACACTTTCCCTTACGTAGTTCGTATTTATATTTGGATTCATTCAAATTACTGGGGAAAATGTATTTTCTCGAAAGATAATGAGACTGCATAAGAACTGTCTGACCACCCACAAACTAATATTAATGCATTGCCCTATTTGCTTGATTTTTTTTATTCATGAAATAATTTTTAAAAGACAACTATAGATACAATTGACTGATTATATTTGTGTTTCAATGAAACAACAGAATAAAACCAGAAAGATACATCATTCGTGTTAAAGGTAACAATATAGATGAATGCATCGTATAGCTAATTATCATTATTTTTTTTATCATTTTGTTTTCAATATTTTTTATACAGTCCTCCTTTTTACCACTTCGTGTTAATCTAGTTGTCAGTTAAGCGTTGTAATACTGTTATTTCGAAATATGTCGCGTTGCCTCTTCCACAATCGACAGTTCTTTGATGTCTGAAAATGGAATTATTCCCAAGAATCCTGTCATCAGGGAAGATGGAAATATGAGATAAACATAGAGTGCGAATAACAAAGTTGCGAGAGAAGCAGCCGGATGCTGACAGGCGCAACGATTTGAAGCAAAAATACTGATCCTCTGATATCATGGAATATGTAGGAGCTTTCAGAGGTCAGACTTTATGGGAGAACTGTCAGCGCTTTTCGCTCTGGGTTAGGGCAGGAAACAGAGATCCCATATAGTGATTTTTTTTATTAGGTGCTAGGAAGAATACATTCGCTAGGGTGCTTACACTTTATTATAATGCTCTACAAAAACTGACTTTGTAATATGAGAGAGAAAAACCTGCTTCTTTTCGCAAATTAGTCTGAATTGATGATTCGAAGTAATTGGCCTGTCGAAGATATTCTATTACGAAGTTTTTGCTTGTCGAAAATAAGCGCTTCAGTGGCGTGGTCGGTATGGTATTGGCATACCACCTCGTTGGCCGCGAGTTCGATTCTCGGGCATGGCACTGAGGGGTTGGAGATGTGTATTTCTGGTGATAGAAGTTCACTCTCGACGTGGTTCGGAAGTCATGTAAACCTGTTGGTCCCGTTGCTGAATAACCACTGGTTCCATGCAACGTAAAAACACCATACAAACAAGCTAGTCGAAGATATTTTACTTCGAAGGTTTTGTTTTTGAAGAATTGTGTTCGAAGATCTGTTTTCGAAGAAATGTCCGTAAGCGGAAATATCTCTGTTCATGATGTTTGTGCTCACAAGCAAGGAACAAACAGTATATAAATTTACGGAGGACACTCAGACAAAATACATTAATCTCGCACATGAATGTTTTTAGGAAACTGTATGATCTCCAGATAGTGTGAGGGGCAAGTAAATTGTCAGATATATTGTTAAAAAAATTTAAACAATTGAATTTATTGAAACCGTATAGTGTATCTGTAAGCTTCAGCTGATAAGAATTTGATTTTATCACTGCATACGAAAAGTGCCTCATAATCTTTTGGGTTTTTCATGCTTTGCTTGAAGGCATATTATTTAACTGCTACCTGATCGGAAAAAGATATATTTAAAGGTAATAAAATTACGCCCCGTTGATTAAAGGAATGGCACATTTGTATTTAAATAAAAGATATATCGATAAATGGCTTAAGTCCAAAAATACAGCAATTATCTAGACATTTTATAAAAAATTTGGAATCCGGTGAACAGGACAAGGAGTAAAGTGCAAGAAATTGTTTTCATGCTATTATTTTTTCAGGTTAGTAATCCCATAATTATGAAAAGCTTTTAATATATCTAGGTTTCATATAAAAAGTTGCAAATTTGTTCGGAAATGTTGATTGACGAAGTAAGCTTCCGCATTTCATTTCAACCTGGTGTGTAGGAGCATTTGGTAAATAATGTAATAGGTCAATATATAATGGCCTGTCCACATTAGCGGGCATGGCCGTCGAGAACTTCCAGCTATTTATATTGGCTCTCGCTTCTGAAGCAGTACTACCAGACAATCGCATCGTTCTGGCTCCATACTCGGTTGGTCTAATAAGGCCCTGTCCAAACTAACGGGCACTACTCGACGGGCAAACACTCTTCCTATAACCCGTTCCACTATACTGACCAACCGAATATGGAGCCAGAACGATGCGATTGTCTGGTAACATTGCTTCAGAAGTATGAGATAATATAAACAGCTTGAAGTGCCCGATGGGCATGCCCGCTAATGTGAATAGGCCACAAAGTACGGATGTCTTATCGTCGAAATCCTACAGTTCAGGACACCTGCTGTAGCCAGTCAGAAACCAACCCACATTAGCTAGAGACAATATCTGCTCAGACCTATGAAAATAGAAGGCAATGAGAATCAACGTGGGATCTGCATATCCTTCGAAGGAAGAAGCAAGCTGATGATTGCTTAGATTAAGCCAGCCTTGTGCTGGCACGGGTTCTTGCTCCTTGAGTGCCCTGTAACCGGAGCCATCTGTGGAATAACAAACGATTCTGGTGGCTAGGCAGTAAGAGGCAGGTGTTGATACAGCCACGGTTGAAATTTGAATGGCTTCTCCGAAGGATATTAGTATACAGTTCCCCTGAATTCATGTTAAGCGAGTATTGAACGGAAAGGAAGAAAAGGCTCATTAACATCGCTTCATGTAAAGCTCTTGAACAGTGAATATTTTTAAAGCACACAAACTGGAAGAGTTTGGTTTTTATGACAACGTTCATAAACGCTACCTCTATCACCAAGGCAACGCTATAAACAAAACGAGCAACAACAACAACAATAATGATGAGTATAGAGCAATGGTGACTTAAGAGTATCTCTGGATTTGTCGGCAAGTGAGTCTACTACTAATGTCATTGTATCAAAAGTAATTTCATGAAAAAAAAACTGAGGTATTGTTAGTGAGTCCTGGTAAACCGCGAAGAAAACTAGAGACGTCATTTCTGTGAAAGAGCAGCAACACCCACCACATTTCTTGAAGGCGAGAGGAAAAAGGTGCTCGTTATGGCACCCAATTTGCATTTGATGACTACTCTTCGTCTTTCTCGACAGCTCTCTTATTTTCTCCTACTCATGATGAAATCCAGGACGGTAGACTAGCCTGTTTCATGTTTATTTAATTTTGCTTTCATCCTGAGAAAATGAAAATAAGAGGAATAGTCTTTTCACACAGCGGAGACATTATAGTAAAATATTTCCAAAGATAAGCTAAGTGCTCACAACTCGATTTTACAAAGGCCGAAAAGATACTCATAGCTATCTAGAAGGGAAAGAAATTCTTGTTACAGCATGTGGCCAAGATTTCTTTGCAGGGAAAAATAATACAAATAAAAGGAAAAATGTTATTCCAACCACAGACTGTCTCCTCACTCCCTACAGACTTTATCGACCAATATGATAGAGATTAATAACATAAAAGGGCTCGTCTTGTTACTCAGATGAGATACTCCTCATTATTAAGGAATAGATACGTGCCATTACTGAGAAGAAACAGTCATAAGGGAACACTCAAACAAGTCGACGTCCTAAGCCCTTCATCTCTTGTTAATAAGCTCATGTACCGGATCCTTGGGGATTTGTCCAGCTTGGCTCTCTATAAAGAAACAGAATCGGATAGTTATTAAAACCCTCGTAATACTTGGCATCATATTGTCTTTTATATCACAAAATACTGTGTAGCTTTTGATTTTATGCAGGTATAATAATCCTTTAACATTTCTCAGCAAAAGAAGATATTTTGATGTTAAATGACTTTCACTCCCAGCTCGGTACATAATAAAACTTACTCATTGTTGGCTGAAAGTGTATATACATATATGGGAAGGAAATAAATGGAGTGACCCGATTCGCAAAAATAAAGGAGTGTTTTGAAGCTGGAATCCCTTTGCACAGTCTTTAGAAATTCCATCTCAAAGCAGATGTTGAAAGCTGAGGGACTCGACTTCCAGGGGAATTTGTTTCTAGAAATAGGGAAAGGATGAAATGGAACATCTTTTATTCACGAGGCAAATATTATATCAGTGTCAGCTGATGTAGATAATGTAGATTATAGTTTTAGCTTTTATTCTAAATGAGGAATGAACAGATACCGGGAAGCTTATGAAAGCCTTTAGTTCTTATTAAAATCATTGTGGAGGAAATCGTGGAGATACGATAGTCTGACATTGCGAGTTTTCAAGTCATATGGGAGACAGATGTACAAAAGTTTTCAGGAAAGATGAATTTTGCCTGTGTAATAATCTGGAAACTTGAGTTGCAGGTGGAAAGGAAGTGTATAGGAATATTCGAAGACTGATGGCTACGTCTATTAAGCTATTTCCGATACTTTACTTACAGAGAGTAAATCTGGAGCTGGAATGATAAGGAAGTCAGAGAAAGAATAATTGTTACGAGGATGAAAGGAAAATTATGAAGCTGAGATTTGTAGAAATTTCTAAGACTAGAGTAACATTTCAAAATTTCTTTTACGAAAGAAATTTTGAAGTTTGTGACATTAAGTATGTTAAAAGAGATAGAAAGATAAATTGACGAATTTAGGTATGGGTGGTGGAAGGAATGTTGTCGGTTAATTGGGAGAAGTATGAAACAGATACAAAGACGAATCAAAAGTGTAAAGCAACGGAAGTTTTAGAAGGTTTGTCAAAGGAGAGGGATTATATTTTTCACTCGTATCCATATTACCTGTGGAATTGTGACGATTTCACAAACTGATGAGAACTGTAAGTACTGCATGTGTATTATAATGATCAAAGGAGGCTAGAATGGATGATTGATTATGGATTACTGTGTACAAGTATCTATTCTGACCAAGTAAATGTAATCACACGTCACTCTTGTTTCCACATCTTTACACTACAGGCGTATGCGTTACCAAACACTTAATATATACCACACTGCATGCACAATAACGAAGCTTAAGGAAATGAGTTACTGTCAGAAGTTTTATAGTTAAAATTAATTGAATAAAATTTACTGTAATGTTAACGGGTAGAAGACAGTGGTTATGAATTTAATTGCTCAAATAAAAGAGAGTGATATATTTATAAACTGTATATGAAATTCAATTTGAAGAGTCGAGTTCGCTCTATGCAAGCGCATGAAATATTGCTGTTGTTAGTGGGCAATAGTCAGTGTCGAAAGCCATCCATCCATATACATCTGATTGCAGTTAAATTTAAATGGACATGCATAAACAAACTTGGACAGATTTATATTTGTGTGCTGAACATTCAAAAGTGGACAGAAATCGTTTTTGAGAAGACTACATTATCCATGCGAAAATGTTTCAAAATGGATACCTTTTTATGATAGAGGATGTCAAGGTGCTTCTAACAATAAGGAAGAAAAAATAATAAGATTCCTTTATTTGAGAGCAATGCTTTAATCACTGGACAAATCGTATATTGCCAAAAAAATATCCTAACATATCAAAAAAACGATACATAAACACTTGTGTTGAACATGTTTATTATTAGTAATATCTTGGCATTTACATAGAAAGCCTTTATTTCGCGTATGGAACTGACAATTCCATTTTACTCAGAATATTTATTTATAATAAATTCAATGAATTTGCCCCAGTTAGACCATAGAGGAACATATTCGTTTTTAATGTAAAATCCTCTCTCTCTGTCTCTCTCTCTCGTCTGTTCTCTCTCTCTCTCCCTCCCCTCGTTCCTCTTCCCTTCACACATATAATATATAAATGTGTGTGTGTATATATATATATATAATATATATATATATATATATATATATATATATATATATATAGATATAGATTATATATATATATATATATATATATATATATATATATATATACTATCTATCTATACTATATATATATATATATCTATATATATATATATATATATATATATGATATATATATAGATATATTATATATATATATATAGATATTATTAAAAACATATATATATATAGATATAGATTTAGATATAGATATAGATATTATATATATATACTATATTATATATAGATATATATATATATTATATATCTATGTCTATATCTATAATCTAATATCATATCTATATATATATATATATTATAGATAATTATTATATATATATATATATATATATATATATATATATATATATATATATATTGTTGAATATTCATAACGGATAAATATAAACTTTTGTATATATGTACAAATGCACACCCACACATATACGTATTTATGTGTGTATATATGTATATATATATATATTATATAAGATATGTATATCTATCTATATATATGATATATCTATATATATATACACACACACGCGCGCATATGAGGATTCATGGCTTCTGTAACACGGTTTTTTGGCAATAACTTTTTATCTATGCATTTCATAGATATAACGCTTATTCAGAATACACATTATATCTACACATAAATTTTACCTGTATTCAGCATTACGTATTGGTTGAATAATTTTGGCACTTATAATGTAAAAGTGACTTTTTTTGAAGACGGGCCAACTTACTCAGATATAAGGTTTCGAACGCACTCGTTACGTAACTTATGACAGCATTTCTTCCCTCTTTCTCGATGGATGATTGGCTATACGTAACGAAGGCTATACCTCTGGCAACAA
>NC_061090.1:3201565-3261565 GCF_015104395.2 Macrobrachium nipponense | reverse complement strand
AGGCGGTTGAGCCCTCGTTCTTTCCAGAATTCGTCTAGATCTTCGTGGGGGAATGTTTCTATTGTCAACTGCTTGTTCTATGGTGGTTGGGTGGTTTTTGCTGAGAAATGACCTCAGTCGGATCTGTCATCATGGTTAGCGGATGCTTGGGAAGTTTTAATAGGGTCAATTTCGAAATCTCACATTAAGCATAGCATGGATTTTATGGATCAATTAGGAAAAGAATTACATAGTTACTATGTACAGTCTAGATATAGTTTCTTTATTCACGATTGTACCACTGAGTTTCGTGCTCGACAACTTGAAGAAATTATCCTCAAGATAAAATTTTCAAGCCACCTATACACATCGATAAATTTTGTCATTTGATTAACATTTGCGTTGAATCTACAATTTTTGAGTTTAATGGTTTCGTTCTATCAACAAAAATCCGGGGTCTCGATGGGCTTCACCTCTCTCCCTATATTGGCTAACTTATGTATGGAATTTTTCGAAAAGGTTTACGTTGACACACTACCGGAAGACATCAAGCCTGAAATTTGGGTTAGGTATGTAGATGATGTTTTTATTGTTTATAGACACGGCGAGGAAGCCTTTCATAGGTTTTAGAGTTGCTTGAGGGTTTTTTGTTTCCCTCTATTAAATTTACAGTGGAAAAGGAAATGGAAAATAGGCTTCCCTTTCTAGATATGGTAGTTCATAGAGACACAGTGAGTAGTGACTTTAATTCAGCGTTGTATAGAAGAACACCCACACAAGCACCTATATTCATTACTTTTCATATCATGAACCGAAAGTAAAGCACAACGTTTTAACCAATTTGTTTTTTTCGAGCATACCGAATATGTGATCCCCAGTTCATTGACGCCGAAATAAATTTCTTGGTAGATAGTTTTACTAAACTGTGTACCCAAAAGTTTTTTTATACTACAGTCTCTATCTAAAGCTAGTCGATGTTTTAACGCCCCTCATGATGTAACTGAAAGGCAGAGTTTTAAGGCATCTCTTACTCTTCCTAATAATAGAGAACTTAATAAATTTTCTAGGCAGCTTAAAGGAAAAAAGAAAAAAACAACGGCTTCAACGTAGTTTTTCAGTAAAACAGTACAATAAGAAGAAACTCATTAAAATAACCCGGGTAATAGAGAGAATGTAGAAGTATATGTAATACCTTGTAGTGATTGCAATGAATGTTACGTGGGAGAAGCGGAACGTTCCATTGATAAGAGAAGGGAAAATAACACGTTTGCTGACTTGCAGAAATGGGGAATTCATACAGTGCAATTGCGCAACATACATGGGAGAAAACCGACGCAATAAATTTTAAAGGTACAAAGGTTGTTTTTGCTTTGTAACGACAGGACTTTGAGACGAGTAGTAGAAGGGGTGGCGTTATAATTCATAAACGAGACCTTTGCAGGAAGTACTGGCATCACAGAAAAATACAGCTATTTGTGAAGAGATATGTAGGAAAGGGAAAAATTTCAAACTTAGAAATATTTGTGCCAATAACGATGCTGCTTCCTCTCCTGTACTCCACTCAGGTCATTTTCTCCAACAACCACCCACCCAACCACCATAGAACAAGCAGTTGACAATAGAAACATTCCCCACGAAGATCTAGACGAATTCTGGAAAGAACGAGGTCTCAACCGCCTGATCATTCATAATATGAACTAGCTTGTTACCTAACCGTTGTTTTTTCAAATGTTTGTGCTCTTTCTTGTTAGTTCCTTGAGGTGACATATCACACTTTAGTGAACAAGACCACAGATGATGGTCGAAAGCTTTAGTCCTGTACAGAATATATATTTTAATCTACAAGAGGATTTTACTTCATTGTGGATTGTTATCCCCCATTTTACTAGAGGTACGACGTAATACCTGGCTTCTGCATATTGCTAACGTTTATAGAACGCCTCGCCTTCCCAGCAGAGTTTTAGTTTTGTTTAATTATAAAAGTAGCAGCCATGCCGTCTCTTGAAGCTACTGTTGTTGGGAGAGTGGGGATGTCCGTAGGAATGATATTTCCGGTCTGACGGAAGCTTAGGTAAAGAGAGGCAGTCACAAGAGTAGCTAGGCTTCGAGATGGATTTTAGGGACTTCTACAATGACCTATTTTCCTTCCCAATTTGCTGGCGTTGTGTTTACCACCTTTAGGCAATGCTCGAGGCGGTTTTTGGAAGCCCCGTGATTCGAAAGCAAGGAGTATCGCTCTCAGTCGCCGCGAGACGTTATCTCGGACAGAGGTCAAATTGCCAGCCTCCCTCCCCAAAATATGGCCTACCCCACGACGACTGGTGGACCCGGACCCCAGAACCTGAACAGAGGTCGGACCGCATTCTTCTACAAGGATACACAGAATATTGCATAAAGGTACGTCTGAAAGTGTAAACTTCAACCCAGCACCTTTTACTACCATACGACTCTTGCTAAATTCTTTTCAATTCTTATTTTTTTTCCCCTTCTACATCAGAAGCCCTTTGTCCTCATCGGGCCACGTGCTCCCCTTTGTGACTTGTTAAAGACCAAGCTTTTGTGTATACCTCAGTGAACCATTCGAGTTTACCTTCCCCAATGTTAGGGAATTAATCAGCCTTAATCAAAGCAAGAAGTCTATTTTTTCTTTTATGTCGTTTAATCTGGGATTCCTTTTCCGGAATTCCAATGAGTCCCACGTGCCGTCCTCTCTGCCGCAACGTGTGCATTAACCCACGTGAATGAAAATCAGCTTGAATTGAATGAGACTATAAGCCCCAACGTGGGGGCCCATATCATTTAACTTTTCTCCAGGCCAGCACGGGCCTTTGGTAAATAAATAGTTTTAAAATTTTAAGTAACGAGCTGAGTTTTCTGGCGACCTTCCCTCTAGAGAAAGAAATCAATAATAATCAGTTTACGGTAAGTTCAAGCAATTCCCTCTTGAAATCCCTAAATTGCTTCCGTTTACGTATCTAGTCTCTCACAGGGCCCTATATACGTAACATTGTCGACCTCGCCGAGGATCGAATCCGGGCTTGCTTAAAAAGCTTGTAAATCGCGTTATCCGTTGTAAAACGTAAACTGTAAATTATTTTACAAAAAGTAAATCAAGCACACTTGCAGGGAAAGAAGACACACTGACTCACGGTAAGGTATTCCATTCATTAATATGATTATTTATAACCTATGTTAGCTTAAGGTACGTTTAAGTATTTTTATTGTAGAATGGTTTTTTTTGGGTGTTAAACAAATGTGAAGGTAGAAATATTCTTATTATTGTAACGGCCAGAGCGCCGAGCGAATTCTGTTCTGTAAATCGCATTGTTGTCGTAGGAGCACTAACACGTGTGCAAGCTAGATGCCCAGAAATGACCAACGATCAAACTAGGAAGTGCGTTTGCCAGGGTTTATTGCTGTATGAGAAAAGCCTAGCTAGTTAGGAGTGTTTTACTAATAGTTTACGGCAAAAGAAGTGTACAATTCTTTGTCTGTTGATATGTTAGGGAATCCATTTTTAACTTAGTTTTCATTCCAAGTGTTGGTAACCGCTTACCTCTCAGCTAATTCAGCTTCGCGCTCTCTCGCGCCTGCGCGGTCTCAACCAGTTTTCGTTTTCGCTCACAGCGGCAGCCATGTTTTTATCCCTTTAAACATTACCTAAACAATTTAAGCAAAGTAACGTAAGTCTCAAAGTTTTAACGTAAATAATATCGATCTCGGTACTAGTATCTATCGTTCTGCCAGAGAAATTAACGTAATTCGCCTTGAATAAGAAAGTAGAATTTTGTGTTGTAAATTGCCTTCGCATTTACAGAGAATCAGCTGTTTTGAACGACATGCTGCGCGCTAGCAGCGCTACCCAGCTCCTTCACGTGTTCCACCTCGCATCGCTCACTCGCGCGCTGAGCGAAAATTTCATTTCACTTAACGTAACCTCATTTACAATTGTTTGCTAACATCGTTTTCAAATCCTTACCGTAATTTTTCACTTGTCCTTACGTAAAGTTAACGTAAATCTTAAAAGTAGAGTCACTTGCAAGAATTGTTAACGTAAACGCGTCTTTGTGAAATTCATATTGAAACGCAAATCATTTCATAAGCGCAAGCCGCTAACATTAACGTAAAAATCGTTCAACGCGAGCGCGTTATCATTTTCATAAAACGTTTTCAAAAGCAATTCTTTCAGTAAACGTTAACGTAAGTAGATAATTTAACGCAAGTTGCGTCATATTAAACGAACATTAGTAGTTCAATTCAAATATAAGGGAGTTCATTCATATATCATTTTCACCCTCTCCGAGAGAGAGAGAGAGAGAGAGAGAGAGAGAGAGAGAGAGAGAAAACCAGAATCCATTATTCACGAAGCCAAGAGTACTACATCTTACCATTAATTATAGCATGCCGAATTAACCTTATTTTAGTCTCTTGTGTCTTTCATTTACACAGCGTGATACGTACGCGCATGTGTCCATTGCAGTTTGCAAACATTTATTTGTTTCATTTATCGAGTACTTCAGCGAGTGACTGAGCATTTCTAAAATTTCCATTACCTGTCGTTGCCCGAGTGGTCCTTTCATTTTCTTTTATCACAAAAGACTTGCGTATACCGCAAGCACAATTCGCAACAGCGTGCCACGCCCAACTTCATTACTTCCAGACAGGGTGAAGTCGTTACCAAGGTTTTTAGGACTGGCCACCACCAGTGCACGTCAGTCTTATCATTTTACAGTGCCACTAATTCTTGACCCTGTCCATCGACTGGCTGCTGAAGTACTCCCACCTTTTACTTTCTCTCCGCCACCATTACACTCTGCCCCGAACAGAGTGCCCTTTCACTTCGGTATACTTAAGTATACTGCATCTAGTGTCGTCCGACGGGACATACCAGCACGATACCAGTGCTCCAAGGAACGCCTCCTCATAAGTGCCATTGCACCTGTACAGGCCGTACAGGTAGCCATTAAACCTGCGTGTCCGTCCTTACGGAACGCCCAAGTAACTAGTGTGTCCATGTACAAGGGTCAGTGATCCTTCGGAACACTCAACAAAGGGAACGCCTCCCGAAGCGCCGCAATACCAGCCCTAAGTGCTGACAAACCTGCGTGTCCGTCCTTACGGAACTCCCAATTCATTAATGTCCGTGTACGAGGATCAGTGATCCTTCGGACCAACCCAAGGAACGCCTCCTCATAAGTGCCGCGCACCTGTACAGACGTACAGGTAGCCCTATACCTGCGTGTCCGTCCTACGAACGCCCATTCATTAGAGTATCCACCATTTTGGATCACTCCACCAAGGAACGCCTCCGAAAGTGCCGTGCACTGTATTGGACCTACAGGTAGCCATTCCAGCGTCTCCAACCTAGGAACGCCCTTAAGTGTGACGTACGCCGTACACTCCATTGATTTTTTCACCATCTTTAGAAGGTGCCAATCCAGAAGTGCACCAAACTTACGGGACACTTCCCAAGTGCCACAGAGCACCCAGTCTTTTCACTTTTCATTACCACACTGCAGAAACACATTTCCAAGTGAGTGCCACTTTCCACAGTAGGCACTCCTATTCCATTCAGTACCCTTTCCTGGCCATTATTTTCTTTCATTTCTTCCGAGCCTCTACTGTAGCCTAAGGGAAATGTCTTCCCCTGCTTCCCGTGACTTCTTTGCCAGAGAGCTAGAGAAGCTCGGAGCCCTCATAACTCTGGGCAGGAGGCTGGTTACATGGACCAGCCCCTTGACCAGTGGATAAAGACGCAGCAGGCTGCGCGCGCCAGCAGGGAAAGATAAGAAAGAGAAGCAGAGAGGATAGCCAGAGAAGCAGAGAGAAAGGAAAGAGAAGAAGAGAGAAAGCATGAGCTAGCTCTCCTAGATGACGCAATCTCTCTGCTAGTTTCCAAGCCCCAGACCATGAGCTGGACTCCCGGTAAGAGTTGGTGCGGAGGTCTGCACCACTTGTTGTGTGCAAGTGGGCATGCTGTGGATTCCGACCAGTGCCCAAGTCGGTCTCTACCTTGGGAGGAGAGCTTCCAGGGTGAACTTCTCCAAGGCTACCATGTAGCCCTGCCTGATGAACTGTCTCCTACGCCCTATCAGTGGGTACAAGTCATGGCCGACACCGAAGCCCAGGTCTCCCTTATTTTCCAGAAAGGCATTGCCTAGGGGTGCCAAAACCAATCCGGACGGACGAAGAAATTCAGTTCGAATGGATTGACGGTAACCTCTATTCTGTTCCTTCAGTCCTTCTGAATGTAAAAATGCCCTTTCTGGACCAGGTGACCAAGGAAACCACATTGTGCCGCCTGGGCGTAGTGGACCAATTTCATGATGTTTATCAGGTGATATTGGGCCGAGATTTACTTAAGCCGTATCTCCCCTGGACGCAGCTCCCACTACCAGATGCACCGGACACCTGCAGCATGCCAGATAATCAACCCTATATTTTAGATTCATGAGGCTAGTGCCTCCGATGTCCCAGCATCCCTTTTATTTGTGAACCTGCCCTGACCCAGTGTCAGAGCCAGACGTTTCTCCCGCATCATCTCAGCCTCTTACCATTTTACCGCCTACCTCCTCCACTTTGGAAGAGGTAAGCCCACCAGTTAACCCCGGACTTGCTTCCGAGGATGATTCAACGGAGGTTTCCTTAACCTCCCCACGTCACATCACTGCCAGAGAGGACTCTTCACCTGTGCCAGAGCACACTGCCAGCCTTGGTGACTCCGCAATTCGCAACCTGTGGGGCCATCTCGGCCTTATCATCCAGTGCCACGGAAGAGGTTCTGGAACAAGTTCTGCCGAGACTGTGGCCGCAAGGGTCACATGTCTGCAAATTACGGAGGGTGCGCGAAACCACAATATTCCGGCCATCGCAATGGCCGTACACCAATCCTTCTTCTCTAGGACCCCCAGCTAAGTGCCCTATAACCGTCGCACCCCTCCAAAGCCATTATCAGCCAAGCCACGTCAGAGCCTACGACGACTCTGGCGCTCAAATCTCCCTGATACGGAAGACAGAATCCCCCGAGGGGCTAACATTGATAGACGTCGATTGATCACCATTGAAGGTATCAATCACATTAAACTGATCCTTCCGACCGTCCAATTGAGGGTCACCAGACCTAGTTTCTCCAAGGTATGTACTCTTGCAGTTGCAAGCTACATTCCAGGAGGTTACGACCTCCTCTAGGGCAAGACATGAAGTCTCCCTCGCATTCCAAAAAGCCTAGGGGTCCTAACCCCACGTCCAATCACTCTAAAGCAAGGAGTAATCGAAATTTTACTTCCTCCAGGAAGTACAACCACCAACAGTCTCCCTCGTTACCAGGAAGGGAGATTGATCATTCACAGTTCCGTTGCAAAACCTGCAACGTAATAGGGCACTCTACTAATTGGCCTAGGTGCCCTAGCCGACTATCAGCAGCGGACACTGTCCATGTTCCCCAAGGCCTAGCCTTCAACCAGAGACAGGAGCCTCTGTCTCCCATTTCCAAGGGCACGCTGAGAGGTATTGCACCTCCGGTACCCGCCACAGTCCAGTCGACCTCAAACTCTCTGCCAGTGCCACTTGGCAGCACTGTCCAGTACCAAGCTCCGTCCAGCCTGGACGTAGAGCCACCACCGAACTTGACTTCTGCGCCTGGCCCCGAGCTAGTGCCGGCGCCTAACCTACCCAAGGATCCTCCTACAGGAGATCCTCCAACAGGCATGGAGCTTACC
Organism: Macrobrachium nipponense; assembly: GCF_015104395.2. NCBI lineage: Eukaryota > Metazoa > Arthropoda > Malacostraca > Decapoda > Palaemonidae > Macrobrachium > Macrobrachium nipponense. Next base: position 3,253,868 of record NC_061090.1, on the reverse strand, counting down.
GCAGCCCATGGCCAATCACTAGTTCCGTCTTCTTCACCCTCACCACTGTCGCCCGAGGATGAACCTCCGGCAGACCTCACCTTCATACCGCCTCAGGCTACCACTGCCTCTGCTCCTGCCGGCGTTTCTGGCCTTTCCCCAGAGTCGGTGCCTCCGTCTACTCCAAGGACTGGTATAGCCAGGTCCTGGGGAATAAGAGAAGAAGAAGAAGGGACGTCATTAACAAACTAACACAAAAGAGCCACATGCTCTCCTTGACACCTGTGCCCGAGGTACAGTGTCGCATTCATTTGCAGAATGATCCTGGCACCTACCCAGAGAAGGTAGCCAGCCTGATCTCTGCCAGTAGAACTAACCCTCTAACCCCTAGAAATTGTGATACTAACACTCATGTAAATGTCATAACTACCTCATTGCATTTCCCTCCTGGTAATTTAACCACTCATCATCCCCAACGCATCATTACCTCTCATTATGTATTTTAACAGTTCCGTCGCTGAACTACTGCTGTGCGTACCACACTCTGGAATGATTGCGTCTTCATTTAACTGTATTGAGTAGGTTAGGCTAATGATTTAGTACCAGGGCATTAGGTTAGTAGCAAGTAGAATTTTTCAAGTAACTTATCTAGGGGTAGAGTAGACTGTCGTCACAAGACAACCTGTAGTTGTTATTAGGCTAGACTACATCACTATATTAAGTTAGTACACTTAGCATCTTTGCCTATAAGTTAGGTAGGCCATTGTAGTCAGCCGTATCGCTGCTCAAAAAACTTCAAGTTAGAGTAGAGAACTGGGTTGTCGAGGCGATCAACTTATTTAAGCCAAGACCTTCACGCCCGAAGAAAGGGAGTGAATGCCTTAACTTAACAGGGGGAGCTGCTACGTTTATAGGAAACGCCTCGCCTTCCCAGCAGAGTTTTAGTTTTTGTTAATTATAAAGTAGCAGCCATGCCGTCTCTTGAAGCTACTGTTGTTGGGAGAGTGGGGATGTCGTAGGAATGATATTTCCGGTCTGACGGAAGCTTAGGGTAAGAGAGGCAGGTCACAAGAGTAGCTAGGCTTCGAGATGGATTTTAGGGACTTCTACAATAAGACCTATTTTCCTTCCCAATTTGCTGGCGTTGTGTTTACCACCTTTCAGGCAATGCTCGAGGCGGTTTTTGGAAGCCCCGTGATTCGAAAGCAAGGAGTATCGCTCTCAGTCGGCCGCGAGACGTTATCTCGGACATAGGGTCAAATTTGCCAGCCTCCCAAAATATGGCCTACCCACGACGCACTGGTGGGAACCCGGACCCCAGACCTGAACAGAGGTCGGACCGCATTCTTTCTACGAAGGATACACAGAATATTGCATAAAGGTACGTCTGAAAGTGTAAACTTCAACCCCAGCACCTTTTACTACCATACGACTCTTGCTAAATTCATTTTCAATTCTTATTTTTTCCCCTTCTACATCAGAAGCCCTTTGTCCTCATCGGGCCACGTGCTCCCCTTTGTGACTTGTTAAAGACCAAGCTTTTGTGTATACCTCAGTGAACCATTCGAGTTACCTTCCCCAATGTTAGGGAATTAATCAGCCTTAATCAAAGCAAGAAGTCATTTTTTCTTTTATGTCGTTTTAATCCTGGATTTCTTTTCCAGATTTTGTCCATGAGTCACGTGCCGTCTCTCTGCCGCAAGTGTGCATTAACCCACGTGAATGAAAATCAGCTTGAATGAATGAGACTATAAGCCCCAACGTGGGGGCCATATCATTTAACTTTTCTCCAGGCCAGCACGGGCCTTGTGTAAATAAATATTTTTAAAGTACGAGCTGAGTTTTCTGGCGACCTTCCCTCTAGAGAAAGAAAATCAATAATAATCAGTTTACGGTAAGTTCAAGCAATTCCCTCTTGAAATCCCTAAATTGCTTCCGTTTACGTATCTAGTTCTCTCACAGGGCCCTATATACGTAATAATATATATATATATATATATATATATATATATATATATATATATATATATATACATAATATATATATATATATATATATATATATATATATATATATACATATATATATATATATATATATATATATACACACACACAATCGTAAAGCCCCAATGACACCCTCTCAGCCCTGTATCCGAAATGTGACACAGCATGAATAATAGTCTATGAAAATGCCGATATCTGTCATATAATTTAGCACTTCGTATAACAATGAATTGGGATCATGGAAGTTGAAGGTAGAAATACAGAATTTCAGAAGAAAATGTGGTGGGTAAAGGACAGGACTTGGAATTAAAATAAATAACGATGTAGCAAACAAGAAATAAGCGAATAAGTACTGATCAGTATTTCCCTCTGTTAGGTTTAATAGAAAGATTTGCCTCGCCGTTATAACAGAGGAAAGTGTCAGTGTGTGAGTACATGGAATGATCACAATCACTTGGATCTGTTCCATTTATCTTCTCTACTTTCCTCCCCTCTCGGAATATCCTTTGGCGCTGACGTTTCTGATTAAGAGGAGGAAAAGATTTTGTCGAGTGGGACTCTTGTTTACTACCAGTGACATGAATTGTGAGTATTTTTGTCATTATTTGTAGCCATTGCTTGTGTTCTCTTTGGCTGCTTCATTTATTTGGGAGTTTTGTTTCTGACAATGATGGCGAAGACCAAAAACCGAGATGTTTGAAAGGAAAGAATGATTGTGTGTGAATATATATTTAAATATTGATAGTGTCAATACTGACATGCAGAAATATACGTAAATATTTATATATATATATATATATATATATATATATATATATATATATATATATATGTGTGTGTGTGTGTGTGTGTGTGTGTGTGTGTATATATATATATATATATCTATATATATAATATATTCTATATATATATATATATATATATATATATATATATATATATATATATATATATATATATATATATATATATAACGCACCTATGTATCTCACAGTAGGCAGGGTAGCATCCTGACGTACCATTTAGGGACCCTGGTTCGAATTTCAGTTCGGGACGGTTGAATGTTTCATAATCCTTAAAACCCATTTGTAACGGACCTCACTCGGCCCTGCAGGATCTTAAAAGCAAAGAGGAAATAGGACTAGAATGACTAGCATAAATTGGGACAAACAATGGAGGAAGGAGTTCAACAAAACGATCAAAGTTAGCTAAAGGCTGATTTATGTACAAAAATACAATTGTGTACAAGCGAAGTCAGGTTTGGTTAAAAAAGAATAGTGCACTCACTATGACTATCAATGACATAGGTACAGTTATAAATACAGTTACCCTAAGCAAATCAAAATTATAATGTAATGATAAATGATTCAGTCAATTTAAATACTATAATATATCAATTGAAAACATAACTACATAAATCGCATAACAAGAGTGAGTTCAAAATCAAAATGCACCGATGTAGCTAAACAAAAGTTACTTAACGGTATACTAACATCAAAGCAAAATAATAATGCACAGACAGCAAACATTAGTAACAAAAGCAGCAGTTTATCACTAAATCGCGTAACATAACCAGAGCAGTAAAATGATACTAAATTAGCCGACAGCTTTAGTAACAATCACAAACAATGATAAATTCAAATAAATACTAAAATGGTATCAATAAAACTCCAAGCAGCGTCACACAAAAAACAGACGATCTCTGTAGAAACCCCAAACAAAAGACAGACAAAAAAAAAAAAAAAAAAAAAAAAAAAAAAATTTTTCGCTATCCAAAAGGCCATCCCATCACCCAAATGATTACGGTAGAATCAACTCTCTCACAAAAAACAGACGATCTATGTAAATGAGTGAGGACAGTCTCCGCCGTCCAAAAGGCTGCTGAAGACAACAGGCCGCCAATGCCTGCTGCATAACAAAATCACTATGCTGCTGCTAAGCTGCTGTACTGTCGAGGACCTGACTTTCTCTTATCCCAAACCTGACTAATACGCAGTGCTGTCAGATCGAGCTGACAAGATTACCTCAGATTCGGCCGTAAATTACCCTGTTTGCTTCAAAATTACCCTAGATTTCAGAGTTTCAAAATTACCCTAGGATTTCCCAGAGTTCATATGTAAGAGGGAGAGAGAGAGAGATAGATAGAGAGAGAGAGTGTTCATAATATTGAATGAAACTAATACTTACTTGTGTCGTCGTTGTTTGGGCGATAACCTATTTTACTTTTGTTGAGTTTTATAGATGCTGTCTGCCATCAACTTCATGTGTGCTTCCGTCACTTCGGACTTGTCTGATGTTGAATTTTCAAATGTTCGTTTAGCATGCAACATTGCAATTAAAGCTTCAGTGTCCAGGAATTTCTTATTTTTGTTTTCATTAAGTTTATGTGAGAGAAAATCCTCTCGACGCAGTCGCTTGAATGGGGCAACCACAGCAATTTTGCCACGAATTTCCCACCAAGGGGAACAGGGGCTTGTTGTCACCTTTCTTCATGCTTTTCACTCCCATCCAAAATACCCAAACATTTAAGTCACTTTCAACATTTATTGCCGTGTTTCTTAGTAAACGCCACTTGTGATCAGTATCGTTTATGTCATTCTCGGTCACAAGATTTGGAAAGCGCCACGGTGGCGAAGTCGATATGGTGTTGGCGTGCCATATTCGTGGCCGCGAGTTCGATTCTCGGGCATTTCATTGAGGAGTGAGATATGTGAATTTCTGGTGATAGAAATTCACTCTCAGCGTGGTTCGGAAGTCACTTATAAAGAGGTTGGTCCCGTTGCTGGATAACCATTAGTTCCATGCAACGTAAAAACACCATACAGACAAACAAACAAACAAGCAAGATTTGGAAATATAGATGTTAAAAGTGCAGTGGATGGGACAGTTTTCTTCAAAACACTTTGTGGATCCAATGCTCTCAGAGCTTCAAATGTTGGACCAGAGAGATTGAATTGTTGAAGAGTTTGTGATGCACTCTATATATAAACATCGAGGCATCTTAACCTAAGTTATGTAGATGCTGTTTGTCAATGGAGTTCTGTATCGTCTGAAGTGTTACAGTTACCCTTCAACTTATACTCTGTTTTTTTTCATCAGTCCATCCGCCTATGGTGTTTTTGTATGGTAACACTGCGTTCCGGGGGTTTTAGATAGTTACATTCAGCTTACATTGAACGGTTATAATAATATCCTATTTCGAATATTAACGGTGTGATTCGCATATAGTAAATTATTAAAACACTTTTCAGTTGCAAATGTACACCCAGATATCCTTTTATTTACCTAAAACTTACAAATAGCGTAACTATCTAAAGCCCGGGACGCAGTGTTACCATACAAAAACACCACTGGCGGATGGACAGATGAAAAAAAACAGAGCATAGATACATCTCTTCTAAAGGAAGATTTACTCGGTCTCTGATTCTAACCTTTGCTAGTGTTATCGACTCTAGATGTCTTCATTTTATCTGAGATATAGTAACTAAGACTGCAGATATTCTATTATTAGAGAGTATATCTTTGGGGCCCTCAGCTTGCATTTCTTTATTAAGGTCACAAAAAATGGCAACACATGGTCTAGAAATTGTAGTTACAATTTGTGACAGGATAATTCATAGTCTCAGCTGCTTGCAATTGATCGTCCAAAGCTGCTCGAGTGAAAAAGAGCTTTAGAGCGAATAGTTGCTCGAGAAGCCTTTAAACCTCACTGTTCAGTGACAGCTATCGAGTCTGTGATGGGTGAAGTATATTGTGAGGTTAAACGTTAACGACCTCTCGAAACTTTTGAAGCCATGGACCGCTTTGGCGATAGTGAGTAATTATATGTGTCACGAGCAAGCTCTTCAACCCACCTAGGTAACTTCTTGCATGCGTAGAAAGCGCAGAGATGAAATGAATGACAAATGCACTTTATCACGAACAAATTTGGAATGTCTTGTTTCAAGTGATTGGAAAGGGAGTTATTCCTCCTCATCATTACACTCGCCCCATTAGCAGAGAAACCCATCTTGTTGTTCTTGTAAGGTATATTAGCATCATTAAATACAGACTTGATATGTTCATAAATGCTGGAAGCAGAGGCACTTTCCAGGGGAACAATGGTTGAAAACATAATATCCTTTACGCCTTTCACAGTAGCTACCCTGGTTACAAGAGCAAGATGTTTTAATACATCCACGGTCTGTGGACTTCCACGACGATGCGGTCAAAGCGAAAGCCACGGGCATAAACTCAAAACGCCCAGAACACGTTCCCGGGTAAGAGGGCAACTACTCAAAAACAATCACTTACCCTTACACAGTGAATTCAGTTTTTCTAAGGAGTGGTTTAAGTACCAGTTACTTAGACGACTCTGGCGGCCGTGTGGGCCTAGTAATCTTATGATAAAAAACCTTGCGGAGCCTCCCTTTGTGAGGAGAAAAGACATAATATATATTATATATATATATATATATATTATATATATATATATATATATATATATATATATATATATAGATAGATAGATATATTATTTATAACTGAATCACGAAACTTTAGAACGTAATGAATATATAAATAAAGGTAAAATCCACGAAGGAAGTGAAAGAGTGGAGTAGCTACAAGATCTTTCGACTTAACTCCTTTATCTAACTAAGTAAAGGACGTTGAGTCGAAAAATCTATGAGGTACTCCATGTTTCACCTTCCTTCGTGACTTATACCTTTATATATATATATATATATATATATATATATATATATATATATATATATATATGTGTGTGTGTGTGTGTGTGTGTGTGTGTGTATACACACATGTGTATATACGTATATATATATATATATATATATATATATATATATATATATATATATACACATATGCATATACATAACATACATACACAAGATACACTCCTGAAAAGACACTATTCCTGTTTCTCAGGAATTTGTCATTGATGAGGCTACCAGCCTAACTGCCTTTTACTGCACACTAACAGGCACTGGTACCCATATATAGCAGCAGTTTGGATTGGATTGGATTGATGGGCGTTAGTCCAGGAGCAGTCTGCAAAAATACCTAGTGTGAATCGAAGGCTTTTACACTTAGCCGAGACAGTCACTGTAAGTGATTGCACCTTCCACGTATACACACCACTAAGGATACACTTTGATGCTGTTAGGTTGCCCGTCAAACGTACAAATACCCTTCAGGTTAATCTTCAGTACTCAATATTCTTCTAATTTATGAACAGAAAAAATATCCCTCTCCAGTGTGTACACATTTTTTTCTGCGCATTATGAAAGACTAATGCAACTTTGAGAGCTTTTAGTTGGTTTCACATCGTACTCGTAATGCCTCGACGCATTAATTATGAATTACTCGAATATTCACTATGACCATTGCACCGACGGGCTGAAATGTCAGTTTCGAATTCATTCTTGCCTTTTGGGAAATGAGTCAGATAAGTGATTGAAAATTATTGATGGTTGGAAAAGTCGAGGTGGGGGAAGGCAACGCCTGGGGAGAAGGGGAAAAACCACTGAGGGGAATTTTTTAATGGTAGTTGGGGAGGAGGGAAATGAAAAATTAAAATACAGATGAATATTTAGAAAAGTTGGGAATATTTTCCAATCGAATTTCGATTTGTGAGCGAGAAAAAGGCCATTTTTTTAAAATCGTAGAGACAGCAAAAAGATGCCATGTTCAGTAACGAACAAAATGACTTCTGTTTATGGAAGCGGCGTAAATATGATGATTAAACTCACAACATCACAGAAAATATATATTTTTTATTTCATTCCGTGATGATTAAGACTCATTATTTCAGCTTCCCATCCGATTCATCTCGGTTAAGTAAAGAAGAATTAGTCAAGTCTTGTTATTTTTTGTAGAATGAAGACGGAGTAGAAACAGACCTGTTTCTACTCCGTCTTCATTCTACAAAAAATTTCGCAGCAAGGAAGGTGGAGGTAAAAATACAATTTTTGTGACAGGATAAAAAAAAAAAAGCATTATTATAGTTAATAATTGTGACATTCGTCATTTATGAAAAAAGTCTTTTTATAAATTCATGTTTTCGAAAATAATGATTATTCGTCCCTCATAAAGTGACATATACAATCAGAGTGGCCTTCACTTGGGTTTATGACCAATAGCATCGGAAATACGTCCTTTCGTTTTTATCACATTGTACTTTTTTTTTTATCAATAACCAATTTCCGATCAAATTTTCGTTTTAATCATATTGTACTTTTTTTTTTATCAATAACCAATTTCCGATCAAATTTTCGTTTTAATCATATTGTACTTTTTTTTTTTTCAATAACCAATTTCCGATCAAATTTTCGTTTTAATCATATTGTACTTTTTTTTTTATCAATAACCAATTTGCGATCAAATTTTCTCTTTGGGGCTTTAAGTGTCGTACTAAATCGTATAATCACCTCGAGTGGTGATTACAGTATTGGGAACGGTTTTCATGGTGTCGCTTTTCACATATGATACTAAAAGTTATAGTATCATTTGATGTGTTCATTAAAGTTTGACGGCAATTTCTAGTAAATTTCCAGCACGTGAAGGGAAACTTTTGTTTGCTTTAACTAGGCTAAAACTAATCGCCAAAAGAGATCGTTAAACTTCGTCAATATAAAAATTTTCTGTGATTGTTTCACAATTGTTATGAGTTAATTAGGGAAACATCTTTGACAAGTGCTATAAGGTGTGTAGTAAGAAATGAGAATCACTCAGGTGGTCAGAAATGTGGCTTGATAACATGAATGTTATCGAGCTTCTTTCTTTGAAGTGTTGTGAATAATGATGCCTGTCAAATTGATAATGATATCAAATATGGTGATAATGATGATGGTGATGGTAGCAATAATCATTGTAATGAATAAGAACCTCTTATCAATAATCTTTTCAGAAATGGGGTTTAAGCCATAACTTTAGTAACAATAACCTGCACCACCATTACAACACTCGTACAAATGGTACGTGTTCAGTGTGCGAGATTGTTCGCGTATGTTAAAGTCCACAGAAAGTGAAATATCCTGGACATACGAATCTTTTGTTCCTGAGGGAAGAATACCTTGTTCCAGAATTATTCGAAGACAGCTTTAATAATGCAGTTCTCCTTTTGTCGGTCTCTGCACTTCATTATAGAAATACGTGAACTCGGAAAAGACCGAAAAATGTATTTGAACGGGTGAAAAGTTTCTAAAAGTTCACTTCCAAGTAATCCTTGTCTTCAAACAAAGATTCTGGGAAATGAAGACTTTCCTGAAGAAATTCTGCGGCAGAACAATATTGAGGGAAGGCTTCTCTTTTCTTTTGAGGACGATAGCGGTGATGCTTATATTTGTCTTATTGGGCGTTCCAATATTGGCCTGAAACGTCATTAAATATTTGAAGGGGAAAGGGGAAAATAATATCTTCTGTAGGATTTTATCAAGTTTAAAAGCTGGTATTTGGGGCTTTATTAAGCAATGGAGCAGTTGATTTTTTAAATCTCAAGTAACATTTATTTCAAAATGTTGTAAGTGAAATATAACATTGCCTCCATATTTGAAGGGGAAATGATAAAGTAATTTTTGTAGGTTTTTATCAAGTTCAAAAGGTGGCGGTTGGGGTTTTAATGAACAATGGAGCATTTCATTTCTTTAAATCTCGATTTACACGTTTCAAAATGTTATAAGTGAAATATATATAACATTGCTTCCATATTTGAAGGGGAAATGAGAAAATATTTATTGTAGGTTTTTATAAAGTTAAAAAGCTGGCGTTTGGGGCTTTAATAAACAATGGAGTATTTGATTTTAAATCTCAATTAACATATATTCCAAAACGTTGTAAGCGAAAGATGTCATTGCTTCCATATATTTTGATCAACATGTTATTCCAATGAAATGAAGAACTTATTCATTCTCTGTATTATTTACTCATTGTTTATAGATAACTCAAGAAATTACCTACTGGCACTAAAAACCTCCCAGTCAAAAGAGCGACTTCAAAATGAAAGTGTAATGTTTTAAATATTATTGGTTAAGCGTCAAAAAAAGTGGTATAAAGTTGCTACAGCTGTTTGCTTCCCACCCAACATAATGTCAACAATTGCTACTGAAATTAACGCATCTTCTCAAATCCCCCTATACATGTGGTAACTTCTATTTTGGTTTCATTGAGAAAATAGAATGGTCCTACATAAAATGGAATAACACGCACAAGTTAAAAGTACAAAATCCGTTCATAAAAGCCTTAATGGTTGCAGCTCCACAATAATATAGCATGTGAGTTTAAGGTCTTTGTTGGATATTAAAAGCTTTCGAACCTTGTGCTACGTTCATCTTCAGTTAAGTGAACACTATGACTTTGAAATTCGTCGAAGTCAACTTCTGAACAGGACAGTTCCACAACGAGGAACTCAAAAATTTGAAGGAAGCGCTCAACAGCCCAAGTAGGTCATTCCGCTGTTGATGTAGAATTTTAATTCCTGGCTCTCAAGACGTTCCAGCAGAATAGCAAACATGAATTCGAACATCAACAACGGAATGACCTAGTTGGGCAGTTGAGCGCTTCCTTCAAATTTTGTGTTCGTTGTGGAATTGTCCTGTTCAGAAGTTGACTTCGACGAATTTCAAAGTCATAATATTCACTTGACTGAAGATTAACTAGCACAATGTTCGAAAGCTTTTAATATCCATCAAAGACCTTAAACTCACATGCTATATTATTGTGGACCTGCAACCATTGTCATCATTTTCGACACGGAAAACTGTGCCCAAAATCTTAATGCTAACAAAAGAGGTGGGATACAATTTTATCTTTAAAGTTTTTGCAATGTATGAACTCCATCCATTGATATCAAAAGAAATATGGAACTGTATGAAGTAATCCGAATATTACCGAGAACATTTCGATTTGTGAGCGAGAAAGAAAATGACTTCTGTGTGTATGGAAGGAAAGGGCGTAAATATTGTTATTAAATTCACAGCATCATAGAAAAACAAGTTTTGCTTTTAATTTCATTCTTTGTTAATTAAGACTCATCATTTCAGCTTCTCGTCCAATTCTCCTCTGTTAAAAAAAAAATTCAATTCTCGGTACAAAATTGTTAGGCGGAAATTCAACTTCTCTCTCTCTCTCTCTCTCTCTCTCTCTCTCTCTCTCTCTCTCTCTCTCTCTCTCTCTCCTTACTCCCGTGTCTGTGCTCAGTAAAATGAAAACATACATCGATGTTGAACAAACTTTTCTTCTTCAGACTATGGGAGTGTCATAAGGATTGGTTCCATTAGCTGACAGATGATTATTTTCTATAGCTTAAAAAATAGTATGTATCCTAACGATGAAAGCCTCATAAAATGTCAGGTTGAGAGAGATTAAGCCTGTACACTGTTCTTGCGTATTTCTAAACAGGTTAAAAGAAGGCAAATTTTTTACTCACGTCAGAGAAATTACCTGCAGATCATCGTTATCAGTTCTCTCCGTTGGAATGTTTGTCGTAGATATTTTTTATTTTTTCATGCTCGTAACATTTAGTTCATATTGTTTTTGCCACACGAACTGAAAAAAAAATCTACCTTTTGTCGTATGGCAAACACAAGCCTGTGTGCAAGTGTCGTTGCTGCATCGTAATCGCGTTCATCGTTACACCAATACCAAATGGAACAAAAGAACAAATACTTGCATACGTTGCCCTTCAGTCTCTTGGGGTGGTGACAAACGGCGCATATGAATGTGTACTTGTGAACAAATTTATAGGAAAGTTGACAAATTTTCTAAGTACTTACTACAGAAAAAGAAGTCCATTATCTTGATAAATCCTGTCATTTTAGCTTTCAGAATTGAGAACTTTTGTCTTATTGTCCTCAGTCCCCTCGTTAAATCTCTTTTTCTTTCATGGTATCTGTTGATTATCAAATTGCGTGGACGGTTTCCGGCTGCGAGCTGGAGAGAAAATGACAGATTCCAAGCTCTTAATTAATGGTTGCTGATTAGTATGGAATTAATATATATTACTATTACCCTAATTGTTATATTTCTCCGCTACTTTGTATATTACTATTACAACGCTAACTGTTATATTTCTCTTCTACTTTGTTTGTAAGCTAACTAGCATAATCCACTGTCAAATGTGAATCGAAAACAGGAGCTCTTAAGACACTGCAATAGAATTGAAAATGCAACAAGGTCTTGTCTAATCCGCGTGATAGCATTGCACAAATTAGATCGAATTAAATAACCGGTGAACTGCCGAGATACTTTCACTTTGTTCCTTAATCCAGTTGTATGGTAACAAAAGATTGTTTGAGATTTATATTTCACAACATTTTTGTCCATATATATATATATATATATATATATATATATATATATATATTTATATATATATATATATATATAAATATATATATAAATATATATATATTTATATAAATATATAATGTATATAAATCTATATATATATATATATATATATATATATATATATATATATATATATATATATATATATCATTATTTAGATATTTTATATTATATTATATTGAAAATATGCTGCTTTAGGGCAGCATTTTTTGTAATGACCGAGGTAACTAATAAAATATTTTAATATGTTCGTAATGTCAATGCAGAATAAAGGATTTTTTTTTTTTTTTATCTTCATTATTTTCTAACGATGGATATCCGATAGCAACAGGATGAGAACGAATATCGAGAGAGAGAGAGAGAGAGAGAGAGAGAGAGAGAGAGAGAGAGAGAGAGAGAGGAGGGGTATCGTAGATTTACCAACCCTTAACATTTATATCTTGGGTATCTGTTAAAGAATAGACGTGTGTCTGTTCGACCAGACTGGTCCTCCTAATTTCAGATCCTTTGTTCATAAATAGGATGAAGCCGGTATACAGTAGTAATCGTATGATTTGTTTCGCAAAGGCATTAAACTTCCCAACACCTATTTACCCTTTGTCTTTGTTAATTCTTGTAAAAATTTCAGTTTGTAATTTTTGTTTTATATTTTATTAGTTTTTTTTTTTTTTATCTGGGGCTTCTTTTCTTTTATTTCAAAAATCTGTATTTTTTTTACCCATTTTCTGAAGCTTTAGCAGAACACATGATTTTTGTTGTTTTCAAAAATTATTTTTGTCATTAATTTCAGGCTGACGAGGTTGTCTACCTCGATAGCTTCTATGTCAAATGTTATACCTGGGCTGAGAGAGAGAGAGAGAGAGAGAGAGAGAGAGAGAGAGAGAGAGAGAGAGAGAGAATTTCATAGGTGAGAGAGTTTCTAATGAATGTAGTCTAAACACGATTGACGTGACATATTAGGGATTCATCCAGTGCTTTTAGCGAATGATTTGCTGACTGACAGTGTATTATTAATAATAAATAACCTTGATTGGACTAATACTCAAAATGTTCAAATTTACGTCTGTTGAAATGACACACAGTTAAAAAATGCGGAATAATATAAAAATTAAAATTCCACTCATTGAGTATTTGAAGTAATTTACGACATTGAGAATGGATACATACTGTATGTATGTATGTATGCATGTAAGTATGTATTTATGTATTTATGTATGTATGTATGTATCCGTAAAGACACGGTAGAAAGGTGAGTGAAGCTGGGGACTTGGAACAAGTACTTTCGTAGTTTATTTCTACATTCTCAAGTTCACACTGAATCAAAGAGAGATTGAGAGGCTTATTGATACAAAGGGAGGGCGGGATTACAGTTTGTTAATCTTGGTAGAATGTTCTTTGATCCTTTGATCATTGACCGTATGGATTATTGATGCCTTATTCCAGTTAATGGCATGGCCTCTCTTAGGCCAATGATCCACAATACCATTATTCGTTAAGCTGCTTGAAAAGTCATATTTGTGCTGTGCGCATCGCATTTTGATAACTTTTGAAGTTTGACCTACGTAAATCTTACTACATTCTTTGTCAGGAGTACTGTATACAATATTATTTGAATTGGGTGGGATATTTTTAATTAATATTATTTTCAAAATATATTATATTTAAATACTAACTTGATATCAATAGTTTTTAATATGGGTACAGGAAGAATGAAATTAGGATGAAATGGTACACACAGAATATTCTTAAAATCTTTGTTTTTACTTGTTGGATTGTAATATGTGTACCATTTCATTCTAATTTCATTGCGTAGACCCCTTTATATATATATATATATATATATATATATATATATATATATATATATATATATATATATATATATATATATATATATATATATATATATATATATATATATACTATATATATATATATATATATATATATATATAATATATATATATATATATCTATATATATATATATATATATATATATATATATATATATATATATATATATATATATAGTGTGTGTGTGTTCTTGCATAACGACACCTCCGTATCTCTTGTGCTGATAATCATTTCAGCTGTTGATTCTTGTTGGTATTTCAGAAGCTTTCGTTTCCTGGAGAATATTGTTCACTTACTTAATTAGCATTACTCTGAAAGGACTTGTTTACCCCACTCCCTCTGCTCTGCTTGCTCTGCGGCAGAGTAAGCACGACGCAGTGAGCACATCCTTGTTCATAAGAGTAAGTAATTCCATTAGTTAAGCAAATATCCCTCGTGTGTGTTGCTCGTCGTTGTCTTCAAACTGTTATACTGTCGCAATTTTGGCACAATAACGATAACCGGAATAACGACGTCTCGGGGAATTAGCCTGTAAATATGGGACTCTCATTATCTCAAGGACCGCTTTCTACTACATTCACTCTTTTTCATATTTCATTGCATTGAATATTTACCTGTGCTCTGGTCGGTTTTAAGTTAGTTAATTAAGCTTAAAATTTTTGTGCTGTTATCTAATATATTTGATAGAAGTTGTTGAAAGTATATATGAATGAAATATCTGCTTGCAGTTCTCATGGCTTTTAAAACTCTTTTTTTTATTATTTTCCATATATTTTACTTTTTGTTCAGCATCTAGCAAGAAGAGCAAAATTCCAATGAATAGAATAATCTTATGTAAGTGAAAACGAAAAGGGAATAACGAAAGCACAAAAAATAAAGGTTACAAAGAATTAGTACACCCGCTATATAAATAGGTGGTTCATAAGTGTATGCGTGCATGATGTATTTCGAAAAAATGTGGTCCATATTTTTCTCTCAAAATCAATCAATAAAATTTGGAGAAAGAGAGAGAGAGAGAGAGAGAGAGAGAGAGAGAGAGAGAGAGAGAGAGAGAGAGAGAGAGAGAATTTTTCACAATCCCCCCACTGGGCTTTAAATAAATAGAAGAGATTGGCCATGTTTATCAGTCGAATTTCCGAACCTTCATTTCTGTCAAAGGAAGATTTTCTCTACCATTATCGCATTATATATATATATATATATATATATATATATATATATATATATGTGTGTGTGTGTGTGTGTGTGTGTGTGTGTGTGTGTGTGTGTGTGTGTGTGTTACATTCACTCTGTAGACTCCAACAATCAGTACTTGGCACCTCTACGTAAAGTCAGAAATGTTCGCATGATGTTATGAATGTCATATCTCACATTCATGGAAAGACCAGACAAGGAACCCTTCCATGTAGAGTGCAATCTTGAAATATGAAAGGGGTGTGAATGGTGCCTCCTCCTATTTGGGCTTCTGGACACCCAAAATATCAACACTAGCATTCATTCTTTTATTGAGAACCCGCTCATCGGTAAAAAAATAGTCTCAAATGCTGTGTAACCACAAATGAAAGTGGGAAGAATGGACTGATTTTCTTAATAAACTCATTTTAATGAAATACAATTAACATTTACAATAAGTCAAATTTACCATAGTGAATAAATCAATAGATTCAGTGCTCCTCACGTAAAGAAGAAATTATTATTGTACATTTGTCTGCCATACCCAAACTACCAAAAAGAAGAAAAAAAAAAGCTTTTTAAGATGATGTGAAATAATCATGAGTCCTCTTTTTTTTTTTTTTTTCTACGTTTTACTCATGGAGACTTGCTTGTTGCTCATCAATGAATATTTATGGTGAATATTTGTTTTACTGTTGGGAAATTGATGAAATTTTAGGGCATAATTATTCAGATATTGTCATGTTTACTTAGTGAAATAGCCGATTAATCCTAGTTCACAGTTTATTCTTTATATTTTGCGTCTCATTTTTCCTTCTATACTACGAAAGAATGATCTTATCTGCCCTTTGCGCATCCATTGATTATACACGAGATAGTTCTAGATACTAAATGGGTTTATGCTAAAAAAAACAAAAAACAAAAAAACAGCAGCACTAAGCTAATTAGGATGAATATCCTCTAACACTTTCTTCTTTTATCTTGTTTGTCAGTGAGGCAGAAATGAGTTTATCGAAATGAGGGATAATGACGCTGAAGCCGGAAGGGACTGATAATCATCTCCGGGAAATGAATTGTCTCATCCTATTGTGCCGCCTCCAGCTCCAGACTGAGGATCATAAGACAGACTCCCAATAAGCAGCCTTTTGTATCTTAAACCAGAAGTAAACAATAACAAGAGCCGCGAGGGTTAGACCAAGGTATATAGAATAAGGGAGATTCTATATACCTTGGGTTAGACAGTTACCTTTTGGTATAAGTTATTCAGACGGATGTGTGAATTCTATATTTTTTTGATTCAGGAGTTGAAGGGATATTTGTAACTTAATATTTTATAGTGTAACAAAATCCTGTGTCAGTGACAAGAAAAAATATATATGTCACTGTCGTTTCGTATCTTGATTCCTTTTCACTCACCTAACTTTTATAGAGAAAATGTAAAATTCGGAAATAACATAGGGTTCGGGTTGTCAACGCATATATGTATATATACACATATAATTATACATACACACATATATATACACATATGTATATATATATATATATATATATATATATATATATATATATATGTATATATATATATATATATATATATATATATATATAGATATATATATATATATATATATAAATATATATATGATATATATATATATATATATTATATATATAATATCTATATAATATATATAATAAATGTAATATAGCGTTGCAACCCGAACCCTATGTTATTTCCGAATTTTACGTTTTTTCTAAAAGTTAAGTGAGTGAAAAGGAATCAAGATACGAAAAGAAAGTGGAACCCCGCCCCGAAAACCTTCCCATGGGTCTGAGTGTGACTGGGAGCGATAAGAGACCCTCTGCCCTCTGAATAAATATGGTGTGCCCAGACGAGATTAGCGATTCCTCTCATTTTGCGTTTCTCTAATCGTCGATTCGTTAAGATTTGTCCTTTGGTGACAATCTGGTCAAAATATATATTATCTTAAGACATTTATAATACTATTTGAACAATTTGTATTTCTGTACATAGGTGAATGTGATCATTATTTGATGATGATTATTCAGTACCAGTTTTAATCATTCGCTAATATGCATGAAAAACACGTCCGTTTTTTTTCTTTTTTTTCTGTAAAAGAAAAGTATTGAGATAACTACTTGTCTGTCATCCGCACTTTTTCTACATGTCATAGTTAAAAATACATGCGTGATGAAATGGTATTTAACGTTTTAAAATAATACATATCGCCAGACTAGCAAAACCATATTGCCAGCAACATCTGATTCAGTAAATCTTCAAGTTCATTAATATTTCTAGATATTATTATGTGAGAATCAGCTGTATAAGTGAAATAAATAATATTTACTCAGTGCCTTTGCCATGTCGTTAATATAGATGAGAAACACTATAGACCCTAAGATTGATCCTTAAACCAAAACTCATCAGTTTACATTTGTATATGAGTATTGGGTGAGATATACTATCGAGTAGGAAGAGGAGTGATATCTTTTGGCTGTTGATGTTTTCATAAATATATTAATTAACTTTCATAAGCGCAGATTCAGTTGATAACTGGGCTCTAAAACCGTGCTACCTATTTACCAATAAGTTGTTACTCTCCAGAACGAGTACAAGCTGGCTGGCAACATTTTTTCTAAGAGTTTTGATAGAATTGGGAGCAATGAAATGGAACGATAATTCCCCACTTCGTTGAAATCGCCCCTTTTAAATAAGGGAATGACGTTGGGGTATTTCCAAAGTTCTGTGAACAAACCGGTACCAATGGACCAATTAATGATAATTGTATCATAAAAGATCAAAAGAGGAATGGAGTCTTTTAAATACTTATATGGAGTGCCATCTGAACCATGCGAATTTGTTTCACTATTTGAATGCTAAAACAACTGTGTGAACGTCCACAGGTTGAGGTCGAAAATCGGGGATATTTGTTAAAGATTGAAAATTGCTATTTTCTCTCTCTTCATAAGCTATTTCATTCTCCCTACCTTCTTGAGATTTTCGAAAAGCTGTCTCTCCTACAGTGGTAAAATACTGATTAAAATCCTCCGCCGCCTTGAGAGGGTCATCGAAAGTTTATCATCATCACTGTATCTGAAACCGGGGATCATTTTTTCAAATGCCTGCAACACAGTTTTACTGAGAGAGAGAGAGAGAGAGAGAGAGAGAGAGAGAGAGAGAGAGAGAGAGAGGGCGAAGACTTGTAAAACGCTACCTGACTTAAAAATAAAATAGCAATGTTCAGGTTACTATTCTGTAATACTAGATATTATATAAGATTATTTTTTTTGTAATGAAAAACATGCCATAAAGAAAATGTAACAAACAATGATAAGGTTATTATCGAAATCACAAAGATCACCGTCAAGTATCACTGCAGCCTTCCATATCATTTTTCATAGCAGGCCTGAAGTATTGCAAAGAAAGGTTCATTTAGACATGTTGCTTTCTAAGGAATACAATCGTATTATGAAGCAAAACAGAATAAAAAATATTTTTATACATGCAACTTACTCGGCAGATATATACTTAGCTATAGACTCCGTCGTCCCGACAGAATTCAAAACTTGCGGCACACGCTACAGGTAGGTCAGGTGATCTACCATTCCCGCCGCTGGGTGGCGGAATCCAGACCATTCCCGTTTTCTGAGCCAGATTTTCTCCTTCGCTGAGGCCGGCAACAACTGTTGTTTGGTCTCTCCTGATTGGAATTCTGCTCATTTGCCGAGAATTGGTTGGACTCATTTGGTGAAGTACTCTTGTTTGTTCTCAGGATTGGTATACGCTTATTTTGGACTGGATTAGGACTTGGATTTGGTTTTTTCTATTAATATGGCTGAAGTTAAGGTAACACCTAAGTTTAGGGTGTGTGCAAGGGACGAATGCAGAACTAGGTTGTTTAAAGCAGAGGTAGATCCTCATACACTTTGTATTAAATGTAGAGGTTCAGAATGTGCATTTGATAGAACTTGTGCTGAATGTGAAGGGCTTACGGAGCAAGGATGGAAGGATTTAGCTTCTTATATTAAGAAAAGAGAGAAGGATAGAGCTAGGAAAGCTTCAGCTAGAAGCTCGAGTAGATCCTGTTCTTTTGAGCCTGAATTAGAAACTAACAAGCTAGATGATGTTTCTCCCATAACCTCAGCCCCTTCTCCCTGCGTTGAACTAAGGATTCATTTTCAGAAATGGAAAGAATGAGATCCTCGATCAGGGAGCTTCAGGATCAGCTTAAAGCTATGGAAACACAAGGTAAGAGTGTCAGTGAATACAGTGACCCCAGTGCAGTGGAGGGGGCGTCTGATCGGCTCCGCATTGCTCCTAGGCCTAGACCGCTTCCAAACTCCCAGGACCAGGGGAGGAGGAATGTCAAAAGCCGCAGGGAGGATGTGGAGCATCCCCAACGATCAGGCGTCCCTTCGGCAGATCCTGAAGTAACGACCCAGGCTGCCTTGGATAGCCGTAGAAAAAAAAAAAAAAAAGTATCTGGAAGAGTGTTTTTCTGCGTCGCACTCCTCCTCGTCTAGGCGTGGATGGAGCTCTGCTTCGAAGTCTCGTCCGCTGAAGAGATCGTGGGTTGCGCCAAAAGGAGACGCTTTTGATTCGAGCCCTGAGCGCTTTCCAGAGAATTTTCCTTCGAGTAGTAAGAAGGAGAGAAGACCGTCTCCAGCGCCTCAAGACCCGACTAAACTTTTCCTGCTTAATCTACAGGAATAAATATCCTCCCTGGTAGGCGCTCTACATACGGATTCGTCTCGAAGGAAAGACTCCTCCCTTCCAGTGAAGAGATCGAAGTTTTCTTCTCCTGGTAGAAGAGAGGTTTCTCACTCGAGCAGGCGCTCGTCACCTGAGAGACTCTCTCGTTCTCCCTTTAAGCGATCCTCTCCTCTGTATAGGAAGAAAGTTCCCAGAGGTAGCCGCTCGCAGAGCAAACGATCAGCTACGTCTTTTCGGAGAGGTCAGGAGTCGGACTCCTCTACTGAGGATCAGGATAGGCGTCAAGAGCCTAAGAAGCAGGATATTTTCAAACGCCAGGAGTTGACAGAGCCTAGTAAGCGCCAAGAATATAGCAGGCGTATAGAGCCTACTAGACGCCAGGAGTCTAGTGAGAGGCGTCAAGAGCCTACCAGGAGTCACGACAAGCGCCAGGAGTCAAGCAGGCGCCAGGAATCAAGCAAGTTTCAGGAGTCGAACAGGCGCCAGGAGTCAAGTAGGCGCCAGGAGTCTAGCAGACGCCAGGAGTCGAGCAGGCGTCAGGAGTCGAGCAGGCGCCAGGAACCTTGTAGGAGCTTAGGTCGGAGTAAGACCCCTTCGCACTTTATGAGTTCTTCTGAGAGTAGGAGCCCTTCACCTGGTAGGAAACAGGTTCCTGAGAGGAGATCTCATGCGTTTACGAGCTCTATTGCGCCTTGTAGTAGCAAGAATTTGTCGCACGGGCGACTTTTCTTTTTTTTCTTTTGACAGAAGTCCCTCGACTACTAAGAACCGCTCTTCTCCGAAAGGATCTCCTACAGCCGGAGACTTAGAAGAAGTCTCGGATGAAGAATTACCAGTGGATGTAGTAGTCTCTGATTATAAGAGATTGTCTTTGTTGTTGTTGCAGGAGTTCGGAGATAAGCTTCAACCAGCCGAGCCGGCTCCGCCCTCTCCAGGATCTTTGTTATCCAGCACGAAGTCTCCAAAAGCATCCTCATTTGTAAAAATGCGTCCAGCCCTTAGTATGAAAAAAGCATTCAAAGGCTTTGGAGAATGGCTTAAGAATAAAAGAGAGGCGGGCAAGACTGTTTTTTCATGCCCTCCTTCAAAGTTGACGGGTAAACCTGGAAGATGGTACGATACCAAGGAACCTATGGGCTTAGGACTGCCTTCATCTGCAGACGCAGATTACGCTTCCTTAGTAGATTCGTCAAGGAGGCGCGCTCTACTATCAGCGAAAGCTACGTGGGGGATGTGTGAACTGGACCATCTCCTAAAGGGACTCTTCAGGACACTCGAGGTATTCAATTTTATGGACTGGGCTTTGGGAGCCCTTGCGAAGAGAGCCCAAGATCCCGAATTTGTCACTATGGAGGAATTATCAAGTGTATTATCTTGTCTGGACAGAGCGGTGATGGACGGTTCGGTGGAAGTGGCTGCCCTTTTTGGATCGGGAGTTTTGAAAAAGAGAGCAGTGTACGGTTCTTTCCTGTCCAAGTCAGTATCTCCTCTACAGAGGTCGACCTTACTATATTCGCCACCTTTTCCCACAGGACACGGTGAGGAATATAGCAAAATCCTTAGCTGGTAAAGCTACACAGGATCTACTGACACAGTCAGCAAAGAGGTTCAAGCCTGCTGTTCCTTTTCAAAAGAAGGATAAAGCACCTTTTCAGCAGCCCTTTCGAGGAGCCTCTTCCTCCTTAAGAACCCCTTTTAGAGGTAGAAGACCAGACACCAGAGGAAGACCTTCCAGGAGACCCGCCAGGAAGGCAAAATGAAGAAGAAGTCCTCCAGATAGCGGTAGGCGCCAGACTTTCGAACTTTGCCAGAGTCTGGGCGAAGAGAAGGGCGGACAGCTGGACCCTCTCTATCCTCGAGAGAGGATACCTCATCCCCTTCAGGGAATATCCTCCCTTAACAAGAACTCCAAGGGAGTTAACAGCGAGGTACAAAGATCCTGTCAAGAGTCAAGTTCTCCTGCAAGCAGTAGAACTTATGTTGCAGAAGAGGGCAATAGAACCGGTTTAAGATCTCCATTCACCAGGTTTCTACAACCGTCTATTCCTGGTACCAAAAGCCTCGGGCGGGTGGAGGCCGGTTTTGGACGTAAGTGCGCTGAACATCTTTGTGATCAAGAAGAAGTTCTCGATGGAGACCTCTTCCTCTGTACTTTCTACTCTTCGTCCAGGGGACTGGATGGTATCCCTGGACCTTCAAGATGCATATTTCCATGTGCCAATTCATCCGGCATCAAGGAAATACCTCAGATTCATGTCACAGGGAAGAGTTTTTCAATTTTGAGCGCTTTGCTTCGGACTGTCGACGGCCCCTCAAGTCTTCATGGGTGTCCTAAGGAATGTGGCGCATTGGCTACATTTAGAAGGGATCAGGATCTCGATGTATTTGGACGACTGGCTAATACGAGCAAAGTCGAAGAATCAGTGTCTGGAGGACCTTTCGGTAACATTAAAGATAACGCAGTCACTGGGACTCCTAGTCAACCTCGAGAAGTCCCAGCTGGATCCCCAGCAGAACATAGTTTATCTGGGGATTCAGATGGATTCTCGGGGTTTTCTAGCGTCTTCATCAACAGAGAGAATAGAACGCTGCCTTACAAAGGTGTCAGTTTTTCTAGGGAAAGAGCATTGCTCCGCGAGGGAATGGATGAGTTTGCTGGGAACCATATCCTTGTTGGAGCAGTTCGTTTCCCTAGGGAGACTGCACCTAAGACCCCTTCAGTAATATCTGAAGGAGAACTGGGATCAGAGTTCCCAGGACCTCGAAGAATCATTCAGGATCACGGACAAGATCAAGCAAGATCTTCGGTGGTGGTTAGACCCGAAGAAACTCGGTCAAGGAATATCCTTACACATAAAGAGCCCTCTCCGAGCGTTGTTTGCAGACGCGTCGGACGTAGGGTGGGGAGCAACGTTGGGTTTCGGAGGAAGTCGGGAACCTGGAAGGAGCTCAGGTGTCCTGGCACATAAACAAAAAGAGTTGAAAGCCATTCACTTAGCTCTCGTGCACTTTCAAAAACAGATCTCAGGATTGATCATTCAGGTCAATTCCAACAACACGACAGCCCTAGCGTATATCAGGAAGCAAGGGGGAACCCATTCATTCTCCCTTTACGAGACAGCGAGGGAGTTGTTGCTTTGGGCGCAAGAGAAACAGATCTCTCTGCTAACGAGATTTATTCAGGGAGAGAGAAATGTTCGAGCGGATCTGCTAAGCAGAAGAAACCAAGTACTCCCCACCGAATGGACTCTCAACCCTCAAGTGTGCGATCAGTTATGGGGGTTATGGGGAAGGCCGAACATAGACTTGTTCGCAACCAACTGGAACAAGAGGTTGGAGAATTATTGCTCCCAATTCGCAGATCCAAGAGCAATAGCGATAGACGGCCTCCTCATGGATTGGAAGAGAATAGACGGGTACGCTTTTCCCCCCTTCAAACTAGTAGGGGAAGTAATAAGGAAGTTCGCCTCCTCAGAGGGAACGAAATTGACTTTGATCGCCCCCTTTTGGCCAGCCCTAGATTGGGTGACAGAGTTGCTGGAGTGGATGGTGGATCTTCCCAGATCGCTCCCACTAAGGAACGATCTTCTCAAACAACCCCACTTCGACAGGTATCACAAAAACCTCCCCGCTCTAAGTCTGACTGCCTTCAGACTATCGAAGGACTCGTTAGAGCGAGGGGGTTTTCTCGAGAAGCTTCAAAAGCAATCGCAAGAGCCAGGAGACCATCCACGTTACGGGTGTACCAGTCGAAGTGGGAGGTGTTTAGAAGATGGTGCAGGACGCATGAGGTATCCTCTTCCTGTACCTCTATAACCGACATTGCAAATTTTCTTCTTTACCTTAGAAGAAAGTGTGGCCTAGCTGTATCTACGATCAAGGGGTATACAAGTATGCTGGCCTCGGTTTTTAGGCATAGGGGTCTGGATGTGTCGGACAATAAGGACCTACATGATCTTATTAGGTCTTTCGAGACCTCAAAAAGTCAGAATAATAAGAATCCCAGTTGGAACTTAGATATAGTGCTTCATTATCTTATGTCTGAAAAATTCGTACCTGCCAATAATTCTTCTTTTAGAGATTTGACAAGGAAGTCTCTATTCCTGTTCGCCTTAGCCACGGCAAAAAGGGTGAGTGAGCTTCAAGCGTTAGAAGGCAGAGTGGGTTTTAAGAAGGAGGCTGCAATTTGCTCTTTTAAACCTCTCTTCTTAGCCAAGAACGGAAACCCATCAAAACCGTGGCCTAGAAGCTTCGAAGTGAAAGCACTCTCTTCTCTTACGGGGGAAGAACAGGAGGAGACCCTTTGTCCAGTAAGAGCGCTAAAATTTTATTTACAAAGAAAGTCTCTTTTGGGAGGTACGCAAGAAAGTCTTTGGTATTCGGTCAAGGATCCGACAAGACCGATTTCAAAAAACGCCCTTACGTTTTTCATTAAAGACATTATTAAGGAAGCGCATCTTAAATGTGGTGAAGAACAATTTAAGCTCCTCAGAGTGAAAGCACACGAAGTGAGGGCCATAGCAACCTCAATGGCTTTTCATAAAACGTGGTCCCTTCAAGCCCTAATAGAGTCCACGTATTGGAAGTGTAACTCGGTGTTCGCCTCTCATTATCTAAGGGATGTGAGAGTTACTTATATGAGAAGTGCTTTTCACTGGGAGCGGATTTAGTGCTGGGAGGAGGAGCTGAGGTTAATCCTAATTAGTTTAGTTTATGTAATTTTAACATTATGGTGTTTGGTTTTTATGGTTGACTGGAAGAGGGTATAGGAATAACCCCTTTCAGTTCCTAGATTTAACATGGTTAGGAAGGTCAGGTGGTCGGGATTAACTTTTGGTCTCCTCGTTGTGCATTATGTAAAGCCTAAAGCTCTGTCATGTAAGAGGGCTAGCCCCCATTGATAAGATACAGGTCAGGCTCTGCCATGTAAGTGGGTAAGCCCCATTGGTACGATCCATGCAGGTTCTGTCGCGTAAGCAGGCTAGCCCCCATTGACATGATCCAGAAGGGCTGTTCGGTCATAGGTTGTTTACCTCGCTGAAGCTCTTGAGGCATGCAGACTAAATGACAGTAATCATGAAGTCTTCTGCCCAAACAGGTAAGAACCAAGGATTGATATCCTACAACAATTGTTGTTTCCCGTTATTGAAATTTTTTATTTTTGTATGTATATAGCTGTCTCTTACCCTCCACCAAGGGTGTCAATCAGCTAAGTATATATCTGCCGGGTAAGTTGCATGTATAAAAATGATATTGTTAAGATACAATGAAGTTTTATACATACTTACCTGGCAGATATATACGATTAAGGGCCCACCCAGCCTCCCCTCAAGAGACAGGTGGAAGAGAAAATCTGGCTCAGAAAACGGGAATGGTCTGGATTCCGCCACCCAGCGGCGGGAATGGTAGATCACCTGACCTACCTGTAGCGTGTGCCGCGAGTTTTGAATTCTGTCAGGACGACTGGAGTCTATAGCTAATATATATCTGCCAGGTAAGTATGTATAAAACTTCATTGTATCTTAACAATATCATTTTCAAATTTAAGAAGACTTCGAAATGTATAACCATAAAATTATAGACCCTTAACATGTTAGATTACGACATATTCAAGTAAAATAGAAATGCCGAATTTAATTTATATAGTTTTCCCAACGTACGGAATATGGTTCATTGACGCTGCCATTCGGACGGAATCGTTTATGAGCGCCTCGCAAACGAGGAAGGGTGATAAAAGTCACTTTGGGGAAAAAAGGAAAGAAATAAGACAAAGGAATCCAATTTTTGAGGGATAGGATCCATTTGACTACGTCAACAGAAAGAGACGCCGCCAGCAATAACTTCTGGTTTTTAAAGAATAGAAATTCAAGCAACTGCTGCCATGAGAATCCAATCCTCAAACGCCGTCGAATTTCATTCCTTCCAACATGCCGTCTGCTGTTGCATCCACGGGTCCCTTCCCCATAGGGGGTTAGTGCCGTCAGTGCACCTCATTCGGTGCAATGTAGGCATTACTTAAGGTTCTTTGCAGCGTCCCTTCGGGCCCTAGCTGCAACTACTTTCATTCCTTCGACATTTCTATTTTACTTGAATATGTCGTAATCTAACATGTTAAGGGTCTATAGTTGTATAGTTATACATTTCAAAGTCTTCTTAAATTTGAAAATAATTTTTTTCTCTGCTTTGCATCATAAAACGATTGTATTCCTTGACTAAGCAACATCGCTAAATGAATCTTTCCTTGCAATACTTCATATCCTCTTTCTTCCATCTCACTGTCCACCCTATCCTAACAATTGTTTCATGGTGCAATTGCGAGGTTTTCCTCCTGTTACACCTTTCAAACCTTTTACTGTCTATTTCCGTTCCAGCGCTGAATGTCCTTGGTTGCCCCAGTGCTTGGCATAATGCCAAAAAACTAAAATCAAATCAAATTCACGGGTTTCTTTCCTGACCGGCTGTCTAGCTGTCAGTATGTCTGTTTGTCTGCTTTTTTGCTTGTCCGCTTGTCTCTAGCCTCAGACGTCACTTACTTGATTGCTGAAATTGAATGGGTTTCATAATCCGTTTTTTGGTTATTTGGGATCTCGAAAAATGGAAATATGTAAACATTTTGAGAATGAATATCTTGTCCGAAACTTTTGCGAAGACCCACAACGGGAAATAAATGAAGGGGGCAAAGGGCCCGTCAGTTAATCCTGTGGAGTGGCGAATATATCGCCTGCCTGAAGAAACTGAAGAAAAATAATGAAGACAACCACGACTATGTTAGTAAAGTGTAATGAAGTTGCGAATTTCTGTATATTAGGCAGGGAACAATATTGACATGAAGCACAGTGCGGGGAAATTGCGTTTCTCAGGCTGTTACTGACAGTAAAGACGAATTGCCGATAAGCCTCAGTTTTCGGCACATCAGTATATAATATATTTATATACAAGGGTCTGCAGTTCCAAACATTTCAAAATATGAGTTATGAAATAAATGACAAATTCAAACGGAATTGCTAAATGTTATGTGATCTCCAAACATTAACTCATATTTTCCAAGTATTTTATACCCTGAAAAATTATTTGATATACATGTGTTTTTGTGTCTGTGCGGGTGTGTGTGTGTGTTTGTATGTGCTTACCAAGAAATTCAATAAAATGCAACTGCTAATTAATACATAATCCTTTCAGTTCATGATAAAATGGAACTAACTCGGAATTAGAAACCTGAATATCGGCCATAAGCTGCGGATTATCTAGTTTAAAGGACAAATCAGGACTGCAGTGACGCCCTAACCGACCAGACGTCACTGCAGTCCTGATTTCTCCTCTGTGCGCTGGTTCGAATCCACGAAATGACGAAAATATTATCAATAAGAAATTCCTTGTTGGTTAACTTATATGAAAATATATTTCTGAAGTAGAGTGAATTGGATATTAAAATATATTTGTAGTCTCTCTCTCTCTCTCTCTCTCTCTCTCTCTCTATATATATATCTATATATATATATATATATATATATATATATATATATATATATATATATATATATATATGTATATATATATATCCTATATATATATATATGTGTGTGTATATATATATATATATATATATATATATATATATATATATATATATATCAAAATTCCACCTCGTCTCCTCCCAGAAAATATTATTACATTGAAAATTTAGGCCTTCCTTGACTAGAGGGCGAGGGGTTTGAACAAAGAAAATAAAAAGTTAAAAAAGTAAACTTCTCAGGCATAATGCCGGGTTTACTGAAGAGGGAGGAATTTACATAAAAGCTGAGTCTAGTTTTAAAAGCACTGTATTTACATAAATTTACAGAGGTCCAGGAACACAAGGGCAGGTGAACTTCTTTCAGTCCACCCAAACACGTGGTGGTGGCAGCCCGGCCACGATTTTTAGGAAAATTTGCGCAACGGAGCAAATTTGCAAGCTTCGAAGGTTTCCAAGTCCTACCAAAGCCAGGGCAAAGCGTTTGTCTGCAAATAGAGGGCATAGGCATAAGGCAGGGCGGCACACAAGGGCAAACTTTACTCATTATTTTCTCTCAATCAAAAGGCCACTCATGGGGGAGTGAATGACTGGGAAATTTACACAGCAAAACTATTTCTGTGGCTTAAAATTTAAATTCACTAGGGGAATGTTTACTTAGTATCACAGGGGAGTAATTTTAACAGAATTGAGCCCAGATGGTGAAGGCGAATGAAACACTTCACAAGTCGCCTTGGAAAATGAAATGGAATACAGACAGATAAAACAATTCCCTGATTGAAATGGAATTTCCCTTCCAGTACCTTTAGTGATGATGCTGGTCATCTTCTCCTTGAAGTCTCGACACTATGGATTTTTAAAAATATACTTGGGCTTCCAAAGCATGGGAAAGCCAGGCCCAAGATGGGGGGGGGGGAAACTGTGTCTGGTAGGGGGCCAGTGGTCTGACCTCGCCGAGGTCTCGTCATCTTCTGAGGACTCCTCTCCTGGGTTCAAGGCCTTTTATCATTGCTCTGTAGGGGTAATTCCAAGAACCATGGGAGAGGAGATAGCTTTTCAAAAGAAAAAAGGAGAATGTATTCCTCCAAAGTCGAAGAGGCAACTCGTATAGGTTTTTCATTAGAAACTTGGGTAAAAAGACTATTTCTTTCCTTGGTTCTAGCTAAATCTTGAGATATATATATAATATATATATATATATATATATATATATATATATATATATGTGTATGTGTGTGTGTGTGTGTGTGTGTGTGGGTGTGTGGTGTGTGTATATACATATATATATATATATATATATATATATATATATATATATATATAATGTTAAGGTAAATAATAAATATATATATATGTATACATTATATATACGTATATATAATCAAGTTTTTTGTCACTCAGAATTTTTTTAGACTATGGGATATGATGGGATATTTGTGTTACAAATATCCCATCATATCGAATTCACGTATCCGTCTGAATCACTTGTGCCAAAGGGTAATTGTTTAACCCTTGCGGCTCTTGTTCTTAATTGCTGCTGGTCTAGGCTACATAAAAGCTTCTAAGGAGTCTGGTCTTATAATCCTCGGCATAGAGCTGGAGGCGGCACAAAAGGATGAGACAATTTCGCGGTGATGATTATAACTATCAGTCCCTTCGGGCTTCAGCGTCATTATCCCCTCATTTAGAGAAGCTCATTACTGCCTCACCCACAAATAACCTTAAGAAAAAGTGTTGGAGGAGATTCATCTTGATTAGCTATGTGCAGTTTTTTTTTGTTTTGATCAATTTATAATTTTGAAGTATCTCGTGACTAATAATCAGGGCATGCGCCAGCGTGGATGAAATAAATGGGGCCTGAAATGTAGAGACTAAAATGTAAATTAGGATAAGTTAGCGATTTCCCTTAGTAACTATAACGTTTCGTATAAGCATATATAAATAAAGGTGATTCTCCAAAGTTCACTAATATCTGTAACATTTTATGGTTTAGGCTCTGACTAATACAGTTATATGCTCTATATAGTATATTCGCTCGTTAACAACAAACTAGACAACTCAATATTAAATAGTAAAAAAAAATATGAGGACTCATTACTGTTTTGTTTCTCATTATGAAAGAGCAAAAGGGAATGATGTCCTTGTCACTTTATATTAAAACCTGGGTATCCATACCGTGAAAAGTCAAGTAATATAAATGAGGGTCGAGGCACCTATTACTTAACCAAATGCGCCTCAGTGGCGTGATCGGTATGGTCTTGGCTTGCCACCTCGGTGGTCGCGAGTTCGATTCTCGGGCATTCCACTGAGTGGTTAGAGATGTGTATTTCTGGTGATGGAAGTTCACTCTCGACGTGGTTCGGAAGTCATGTAAAGCCGTTGGTCCCGTTACTGAATAACCACTTGTTCCATGCAACGTAAAACGCCATACACTACTTAAACAAATGTTATTGTATACTCATCTTGTTATCAATGTTTGTATTTTCTCGCTGCGATTAAACACTCACTTGAATATTTACAATGATTTTCGTCTTAAGGTTTTTAATTTCTCAAATTTGACCAGGCAGACAAATGTGCCTAATCTACTTCCTCTTCATAAAGGGAAGCGTCGAGACTGCTGATCCATTCTCTCTATTTTTAACTTACCTTGTTGTGAAGTTTAATTACTTTTTATTGAAATGCATTTATAAATTATGAAAGTTTTCTGTCCATTCTTCCAACTTCCATTTGAGGTTAGACAGCATTTAATATTGATTTTGTTGAAGGTTGGGTTTTAAGTAGAAGAACAATTCTAGTATTACGTTCTTTGGTGTCCAAAAGCCCAAATAGGAGGAAGCAACATTCACGCCCCTTTCATATTTCATGATTGCAATTTACATGGAAGGGTTCCTTCCCTGCCTGGTCTTTCCCTGAATGTGAAAATATGACATTCATACATCATGCAAATATTTCTTACTTTACGTATAGAGTGCCAAGGTGCCAAGTTACTAGGGTCTACAATATTTGAATTTGTACGGAAGTGATAATTGTAAAGAAAATGTTCTTTTGAGGGAAATGAAGGTTCTGAAGCCTGAACTGATAAATATTCCAGCGTCATTTTCTAAAGGCAGTCTTTTTTCTCTATTGGAAACCCAGTCGAAGTTTGTGATGAAATTCCTCTCTCTCTCCTCTCCTCTCTCTCTCTCGTCTTCGTCTCTCAACCTCCTACTCTCTCTCATCTCTCTCTCTCTCTGTCTCTCATCTCTCTCTCCTCTCTCTCTCTCCAGGATTTTGATTTATTTCAAGAGAAAACATTTTTATCCTTAATGTACGCCATATTATTTTAAAATGCATCATGTACTCATACATACTTTACGTATATGTACTTATTCATATATACAGTGCGTGTGCGTCTGTGCTTTCGTATCTATTAATATTCGTTAATCTTTTATGATTTCTTTATTCCCTTTCCGTTTCTCATTTCCATACCGTTATTCTATTCCTTGGAAGCTTTCTCTTCTTTCTAGATCTGAACAGTAAAGAAGTGCAATTCGTAGCAAATAACCAGTTTTTATAATGCCATGATAACGGCAAATGGATTTTTTCTTTATATACTTTTGATATGTGTGATATATGTTATCTATTAACTTGAAAATCTCGAGGTCGATTAACGAATTCAATTCCGACTAGAATATAGGTAAAATATTCCGTGCGATGAAATATGAAAAAGAGTGAATGTAGTAGCAAGCGGTCTTTGAGATAACGAGTGTCCCATATTTACAGGCTAATTCCCCGAGACGTCGTTATTCCGGTTATCGTTATTGTGCCAAAATTGCGACAGTATAACAGTGTGAAGACAACGACGAGCAACACACACGAGGGAAATTTGCAAGCAGAGCAGAGGGAGTGGGGTAAACAAGTCCTTTCAGAGTAATGCTAATTAAGTAAGTGAACAATATTCTCCAGGAAACAAAGGCTTCTGAAATACCAACAAGAATCAACAGCTGAAGAACGAAAATAAAGAAAACGAGATGACATGAGTAATTAGCGCGGGGGAATACGGAAGCGTCTTTACATGAATACAGACACAAACATACCTGGGAAATAATATACGCACACACTTACATGTAGTGTATACATACACACACACACACACTTATATGTGTGTGTAAATGTGCTTATGTTTGTTAATGTGTACGTATACTTTCATGACGTACCTGTTCATGAGTTCATAAATACATCAAAGTTAATCATCTAGTAAAAATTTTCATATTTTTATTGAAAAGTCATATTATAGATTATCTCAGTCGTTCTAAGGGTAAAAAATTTTGCGGTTATTTTTTTTAATGAAATCCCAATCCAGCACATGAAAATTCTTAATAATGCTACAAGATTCGGCAGACCCGAGTTCGATTCCCGCTCTGCCAACGTGGAATCAGAGGAATTTGTTTCCGGTATTTAGAAATTAGTTTCTGGATATAATGTGTTTCGGATCCCACAATAAGTGAAAACAACCACCGAATTAATTGGATTGATAGTTCAGTAATTGCATGGTCAAGAGATGTCTTATCACGAAATCTCTTTTAGAATCTGCTTTAATACAACTTACTTTTCATTGTAATTTCAATGTTAGTCGTGGCCTTTTTCATTTAGACCCTTGTATCTGTAACATGTTTAAGAATGACTTCAAAGATATAATTACTGACTTAAATAAAAATCAGTTACCTTCGAGTTATTAAATTTTTGTTGTAATGTATGTCTGTCATGTATTTTGAATAGGTTTTTGTTTACCCAAGTTCCGAATAGCTGTCACCTATAATCCTTTAATTGTCCCTGGAAATTGTATCTGGATGATTGTCTTAAACCTTTAATTGCACCCATTGTTTATGCTTGTTTGGGAAGGTTTCTTTATCTTCCAGGTGTGTCGGATTCTAGGTACTAAAAAAAAAAATCCCAATTTATAATCCTATCTGTCAGTTATACGAACCTTCTTGTATTGTCTTTTCTCGTATTTATGTCAGTATCTGCTCAGTAAAGGACTTTTAAAGTCGAAAGATCTTGCAGACCTCCTTCGTTTATTTTTCCTTCGTGGCATTTATCTTTATATATATATATATATATATATATATATATATATAATATATATATGTGTGTGTGTGTGTGTGTGTGTATTCGTATATATATGTGTGTGCGTGTGTGCACGATATATAAATTCATTTTTAAAATGGTGTTGAAATACGTTCCTCTTGGTATAAAAAGTAACAAAAGCTTTTTGAGTTGGTAAATAACTGCGCTTAAAGAGAACGGATGTAATGAATATAAATGAGAGCTGAACCGGCAGAGATGAGAAAAGATATTAAAAAGCATGAATGGATGCTAAGTGGGAAATGTTTTTTTCGGTGGAACTTTCTGCTTTTCATCTCCAGTTAAAAGGTCATTTGTTATCTCATAAAACAAAATTCGTCAACAGTTTTTAGGTAAAAAATGTCCTAAATATGAGGAGTCAGATACTGTGCAAACGGCGTTTTTATGCACGAAAGTCAGCCCTTCGTAAACTGAGCAGATTAGAAGCTAATAATCATAAAGTTGAAGACTTTAATATGTTTTTTTTTTAAGATTTCAGATGCAAATAGGCTTTACTGCAAAGTTAATGATTTATTTAGTCTAAAAAATAGTATATTGTATATGCTTTGTTTGTTGTGTGTTGTGAAAGAGTCAATCTGTGTTGGGAGACACGGCTGTTGTTATGTGCCTGAATAGATATACACAGGTGTAATATTGGTCCATTTGCTGAAATCACCAATTGGGCATTGATCGCTGTTCATGCATTACTGATCGACCACTAATTACCTCAATTTGCATTATAAAACACTAGCTTTTTTTAATCCATAATGCTTTGAAAAAGGAATTGCTTTATATTTTAAAAACAGAAACCGTAGCAATTAAAAACGTTACTCTCTATACTTGATAAGTAAGTATTAATCCTCATTTAATATTACTCAAAATAGATAATGTCAACTGGTGGAAATTCTTGCTGGTGATTTATTAGCTCCGTTTTTAAATTAACCAAACCCTACATTTTTTTTATTTTAGAAAAAGAGGAA
Source organism: Macrobrachium nipponense (assembly GCF_015104395.2). Lineage (NCBI taxonomy): Eukaryota > Metazoa > Arthropoda > Malacostraca > Decapoda > Palaemonidae > Macrobrachium > Macrobrachium nipponense. Next base: position 3,220,172 of record NC_061090.1, on the reverse strand, counting down.
GATCTCCGGTGAAACCAAACAATAAATTAGTAATTACTTCTTTTCATTTTCATCTCAAACAGTTACCATCGCCAATACATAGTAATCATCGCACCAACATTGCTTAAAGAACCGGTTGTAGCACAACTACAATTTCGATTTAAACAAACAAAAAAAAAAAAAAAAACTGCAACTTACTGACAAAAGAACCGACAACGGATTCAGTCATTCACAATGAAACTCCTGGCCATAGCCTGTTCTCAACCAGAACACTAATCTCTGGGTTTACGAAATAGAAGGATCGTACGGTTTGATGAAAATCCATACAAATACTTAAGTCTTTCTCTCTTATCGGGAATGAAGATTGAACGAAAGATTTCCAGTTAATGGCAGAATAAAAATCTTTGACCAACTAGACTTCCTATTTTAAATAGTGGGTCTTTATTAAAGATTAAGAGGGACAAATCTGTTATGCATTTTGTACACTGAATTTATTTACTATAACCTATTATTTATTGGATGTATTCGGGTTTTTTAGGGATTTACCGGGAAAAATGTGACATAAATCTCATCAACAGAAAGTAATGACTTGCGCATACCAGATGTAATTGTTATGCTATATTTTAGTGTCTGGCGACGCATGAAAATGGCATGTTCTCATATTCCACAAAATAGTTGCAGAGGTATTTAAAGTCAACTATATCTTTTACTATACTGAAAGAATTTGAATCATTAGAATACTCGGATTACTTTTAATTTTAGTGAAGGGACCTCGCCATCTAGTCTATTTTAACATGCATACAAAATTTTCCTGACATTCTGACTGTACTTAGAAAAAGTTCATCAATCGTGGGGAACCTTTCAACGAACCCTCCCCCCCCCTCCCATCTCCTCCCCCCCCCCCCCCTCTCTCTGTCGCTGTTTTTCTTAACATGAGATTTGGGTTAACATTTTGATAGAACCTACATCACTTTTAATAGACCAGAAAGAGGATTGTGATTTTGAACTAATAAGGTGTAATGATGAAAGTTGCAATATGAAGAAGGCTTGAGGGAAGGTTTGTCACTTGTCTTGGAATGCCTCTATGAACTAAAATATTTCAACCTGTCTTTCTTAGGCATCCATTGTATATATGTATGTATAAACTTTCTTGTACACGATTTAATAGTTTAGATTTTGTAAGATAATCACCTGACGTGAAATAAAACAATCGTTAGTTCACGTTATTTCTTCAGGTATTAATCGAGATGAAGATCTACTTTTGTGCAGGCAAGAAAAAACAAATATGTCGCCAAGTTGGAACTGGGGAGACAAATAGGATAACATCTATAAAAGTCTGGAAAGGATCCAGTTGAAAAATAATGATATTTCATTTACGAGACTTCTCTTTTATGTGCGTATTTATGAGCAAACATAAAAGTTTTGTTTCACTTTTGCTTGCAAGTGGAAATATGAAATCCAAAGTCAAAGCTGAGAAACAATAGAAATATATGTATTTTTTTTACCGTTCGTAACCGGATCACTTCCGCTACTCCCGTAAGAAAGCGTAAGAACACATTTTGCCTACAGTTAACCAACCGAAAAGAAAATTTTGGGTCCGGAAAGATAAAGGAAGGGAATTTGATCGGCATTTCGCATTTTCCTGAATGGAATATTAACAACCCCCCCCCCACCCCCCCCCCCCCCCCCCCAACGTCTCTCTCTCTCTCTCTCTCCTCTCGTCAAGTCTCTCTCTCTCTCTCTCTTAGGCGAAGGAGAAACATATTTGTTAAAGTTAACCAAAAATTTTGGGCATGAAAGATAAAATAGGGAAGTTTTCCTGAATGAAAAATTACAGTACGCCGAGAAAGTGTCAGACCTCTCTCTCTCTCTCTCTCTCTCTCTCTCTCTCTCTCTCTCTCTCTCTCTCTGCCTGCTGGTGTGTCGTTTCTTGAGTGAGGAATGGAGTGTACCCATATGAGTAAGAAAGGAATTTCATCTTCTCCACACCCAGCGAGTGGAGCGCAAATCCGCATGTCATTGTCTGTATGGTCTGTATATATTTGCAGTGGCTTTATTGCACTAGAACGAAGGTCTGTTCTTTCTTTCAGTTTTGGTCCTTATCATTCGATTCCCTTGACACCTGGTGGGTTTTGGTAAAAGTAATTCTAAGAGTACATGTTGCTAGAATTTTCCCTTTGTAAATATAGACAAGGAAAGAGATTAACTTTTATATTTTAAACTTTTCCATTGTATATTTACCTGTTTATCTGTACTCTCTTTCTCTCTTTCAAACTGAGCTATTCTGAACTTCCTTTTCCCCCAGAGAAAATTGAAGAGCAAGTGTCATTATGCTAAGCTGTCCTTATTAGTTTCGAAGCTTTGCCAAGTAAACGAAATGAAAGTGAAAACGAATAAAGAAATTTTATCGTTTTCGGGGCTGTATTTTTTTTTTATCTTCTTTATTTGATTTAGTTATCTACATATTCATTTTGAGACGGGTGAGTTAATATTATGGTCATGATGCTAAATATTGCAAGTTTGTACAAAAAATCTGATAAAACAAAAAGTGCAACAGAAGAAATCCAAGGATAATCCGGCGAGCGAAAAAGGCAAAACATTTTGTCAACTGAAGAGAACCTTTCTAGGTTTTCCTTCGCGAGAAACGTCACAACAAAAAGGGATTCGTTGAAACATTAATGGACACGACAGGAGGAGGGTCGACGTTTCGTGAAAGGTCGGAGGGAGGGAGGCGCATTTTGAGAGAACAAGCTCAGAAAAGACGGCAGTTGCAGCTCTGGAAGATATCCAGACTTTAAAACGGTTGCTCTCTTAACACGGCAGAGAATCTGGGGAATTTCGATTTACAGCTTTTAAATTCCTTTATATTTACATGGTGATTCTCTCTCTCTCTCTCTCTCTCTCTCTCTCTCTCTCTCTCTCTCTTTTGAATATATTTAAAATTCTTAAAGATCGTGATCGATATCGGTGCCTGGAACCACAGCAATGTCACGTAGGTTTTTTTTTTTTTTTTTTTTTTTTTTTGTTTGTTTTTTTTTTTTTTTTCTAGGATAAACTGAAGGAAACCCGAGGGGCTTTCTGGCCTATTGGAAGTTTTTAGTTTCCATCTTATAAAATGTAATTTCTAAAACCGTATTAATCATGACGAAATATATTATTCATAAGTTTTTCTAATTGCAGTACAAATTAGATTGTAAACTTTCCCAGAGTTGATATGATCACACACACAAACTTTACATATTTTTCTCATGAAACTACTTTTGAATTTTTTTTCTTTAGTTTCCGTTTTTAATTTATTGTGGCGCCAATAACCTAGATGTTTTGACGCCAGATTTAGTATCTGTAATTAATTAATCAGTCGATCGAGGGTCTGCTTTAATTGTCAGTTGAGTGTGTCTTGAGGGAAGGAAGAGCTAGGGAGGGAGGAGATAGTGAGAGAGGAAAGAATGAGAGGGAGGAGAGAGGGAAAGAGAGAGAGAGGAAAGAATAAAGGGGAAGAGATGGTGAGAGAGGGAAGAGAAGTGAGGAAAGAATAAGAGGAGAGCATTACAAGGATCATAATCATATCTTGTCGCGCCAGTACTCGATCCATTGTTTGGCCGCTTCATTGGTGTTCAAGAGTCCCCAGTTCACATTCGCGGAGGATGTGTTGCATTGTTTGTACTGGATAGCCACACTGGCACTCGCTAGGATTACAAGGATTAGGATGTCTCAAAGACTTATTAGTCCTTCCGAGGAGACATCGTGAGCTCATTTATCTCTAGGGTCTCACAGTATCCTAAAAATTTTGTTTAGCTTTCTTTTAAACTCTTCCACACTTACTGTTGACAACTGGTGGTAGTTTATTCCATGTGTCACACATCTTGTATGTAAAGAAGTCCCCACAATGAGATGTGTTGTATATATCTCTTCAGTTCTAGTTTCCATCCGTTAATTTTTGTCTGGTTTTCGTTTAACGTAAATTGGTTACTGTCTACTTTAGAGAGGAAAGAATAAGAGGAAAGAGAGAGAGAGAGAGAGAGAGAGACAGGGGGGAGGTTGGAAAGAAGGAGAAGTAGAGTCATTTTTTCTTCAGAAGAGTTTTGTCACATACCGATTTCATTAACCCAATCTGTCCAGAGAAAAGTTTACCGTAGTAGCGAGAAATTTTTAATAAACGTCGAAGACACTGACAGTTCCAATACATGGACAAATTCTCAGTTTCATCAGAGAAGAATTCCAAATACTTGAAATTCAATATACTTCCAAGCAGGCGACGGAAATGGAAATTTTTATTTCCCAATGCGTTTTTTTTTAACTCTTTAAACTTTTCATTTAACAAGGTAAATTTAGCCCGGTCTGTTCAGTATCTGATTATGGAGGGTCATTGCAATGTAATATTAGATCAACATTCCCTTAGCACTCGCTAGGGGGCGGGGCGTGTGCCGTCAGTGCACCTCATCCGGTTGCACTGTAAGCATTAGTACTGTAGTCGTTACCCAAGGCTCTTTGCAGCGAGCCTTCGACCCCTAGCTACAACCCCTTTCGTTCCTTTTACTGTACCTTCTTTCATATTCTCCTTCTTCCATCTTACTTTCCACCCTCTCCTAACAATTGATTCATAGTGCAGCTGCTTTGAGGTTTTCCTCCTGTTACACCTTTCAAACCCTTTACTGTCAATTTCCGTTTTAGCGCTGAATGAGCTCACAGGTCCTAGTGCTTGGACTGTGGCCTAAATCCTATATTCAATTCAATGAGGATGTAGGGAGAACTGAAGTTTTATTATAAAACTGAAGTTTTATAGTTCATCTTAGTTTTCAACAGCTGGCCAGATGAAACCCAATTTGTGCAGCCCAGTGATGTCTACTTTTCTGATCGTTATGGCTATTCGACTATGACGTCAGGAAGTCTGATTGTAATGAACCTTGGTAGGCAGGTTGGCATTAATGGGGCGTTTGGTATCTTGGTACCTGACACAGCAATGTGCAACTTTTGAGGGAAATTATTTCCTATCAAAAACTTCCATGGAGAATTCATTTTGGGATACTTTACAATAGCCCTCTCTAAAACTTTGGGATCTTTCCTAGATAGTTAAAAGTTAAGTATATCTTAGTTTTGCCAGACCACTGAACTTATTAACAGCTCTCCTAGGGCTGGCCGAAGGAGTAGATATTTTTACGTGACTAAGATCCAATTGGTTACCTAGCAACGGGACCTACAGCTTATTGTATCGAGAAATGAATTTCGAACACAAGAAATAAATTCCTATGGTTCTGCATTGGCCGAGCCGTATCTACCTTTGCGGCGTGTTTAGTACAATCACATTGGGGATGTCCGTAAAAACATAAGCAAAAGACACCAAATATCATAAAGATAATGACCCCAAGAAATATTAGTCCTAGAAAACGACCCCAGAAAACCATGGGGGGGGGGGGGGGGTTCACTTTCTACGAAAGATCCAAACTTCCTTGCGTTAACTAAGGGCTGGTAGTTTATTCCTTTAGGATTACTTAAGGTTCTTTACAGCGTGCCTTCGACCCCTAGATGCAGCCCCTTTCGTTCCTTTTACTGTACCTCCTTTCATATTCTCTCTTCCATCTGACTCTCCACCCTCTCCTAATAATTATTTCATAGTGCAACTGCTTTGAGGTGTTCCTCCTGTTACACCTTTCAAACGTTTTACTGCCAATTTCCATTTCAGCGCTGAATAACCTCATAGGTCCCAGCTTTTGACCTAAATTATATAATCAGCTCATTTATTTCTTTAGGAAATGTTTGATTATTGAATAGTGCGACTCAAAAAATGTTACCAGAACTGAGAACGAATTTTGAAGGAGGTATAAAACAACAGTTTACATGAAATTTGTCTAAGATGCAATTTTCTCTCCAAAGATTGCTCTCTAAAAAGAACACTCGTTCTCTTCAGAATTAACTTCATCGCGTTTCTTGACAGGAATTTAGTTAAAATATTTGATTTGAAGTGGCAGATTTATGCTTCGTGCTTCTTCCCACTTTCAGTAACACTGTTAAGTGTTTATCTTCCCCAAAGTGATCTACAGTCCCAAGAAAATTGACGTCTCTCACGAATTTAAGTCTAATACAATTTAAAGTTTCCACTGAGAGTCGAACGTGTCTGGATTCCCACGAGCATGAAAAATATATTTCCCTTAGATAAAAACTTTCTCTGGAGGACCAGATGCGTATTCATCCAGCCCTTTGAGGGCTTGGGTCCGTTATGTTCCAAGAGTATAGCATTTATTGGAGGTCACCCATCCAAGTACAGATCACAAGAAGCATACATAATCGGTATGTATTTTTAAATCGACGACATTTAGCTATTCAATTTTTTTATTCATATATCATAAAAAAAGAGAATTCCTGCATGCTTCCGTTCTGATTCTTGACTGTCTGTCTGTCTGTCTATAGCTCCTTGAAGTAACTGATCAACGAACTCTAAAGCATTGGATGAGAGCTAGTTCTTCTGATGAGAATTTTAGTTCATCTTGTGACATTATCCTCGAACACGTGTGATGTTTATTCACTCTAGTTCATCATGCGTAATCAGAGCATGAATTGCGCGTCAAGTAAACCACTCAAACATTCAATTAATAAGGTATTGGTATACGGACAAATGGCTAATTCTAACAGCGGCGATCCATTCATTACCTCTTGTGAACCTTTTGTTGTTGATATGCCTTCTAATTGAGTGCTGCCCCTTTAAGTATTGTTAAAACTTGTGATAAAAGAGATTTCATCTGGTGTCTTTCGAGATGATAAAAGCAGATTAAAATAACTTCGTGTTCATTAACGGCTCTCGCAATAACAATCATCTGTATAATAATTGCGCTTCCAAAGATAATTTGGAACCCTCCTGATTACGGACAGTCCAGGTTACTATCTCCTGTCGGCTCTATACTCTGTTTTTTTTTTTTCATCTGTGGTGTTTTTGTATGGTAACACTGCGTCCCGGGCTTTAAATAGTTACGGTATGTGTAAGTTTTAGGTAAATAAAAGGATATCTGGGTGTACATTTGCAACTGAAAATTGTTTTAATAATTTACTGTATGCGAATTACACCGTTAATATTCGAAATAGGATATTATTATAATCGTTGAATGTAAGCTGAATGTAACTGTCTAAAGCCCGGGACGCAGTGTTACCATACAAAAACACCACAGGCGGATGGACAGATGAAAAAAAACAGAGTATAGTTATTATAATTACACTGGTCGATGTTCTGAAGGCTTTTTCTCATTAATATTCTTTTTAAGGTTTAGGAGGGCGTGTGTTGCTACCTCAGTATAAAGATTGCCGAGTGCAGTTCTAATTAAATTCATTATCATTTTCATGGACTTACATATTGAAGTTTTTGAGGTGATCCTTCGACTCTTCTCGAAGGCTTGGACAGCTACGTACTATTGAAATGAATGTAAAAATGTGTGTGTGTATGTGTAAGTGTATATATATAATAATATATATATATATATATGTATATATATATCTATATATATAAATATATATATATTGTAATGAACTTTAGATTTTGTTCTCCAAAGCCCCAAACAGATTTCTTAAAATTCATTCAGTGTCCTTTTTCCTGGCTGGCTCAGTGGAAAAAAGAAAGAAAGAAAGAAAAAAGCAAGAACCATCCGCGACACAAAAATCAGCTCTCAAAGAGGGATACAAAAAAACACTGACTTAAGGTTAACAATTAATTTTGATTGACAAAACCATATATAATTCAAAAAGAAGTCCCCGAAGAGCTTTCTCGAGGAACTAGAAAAAAATACTCTAAAAAATAAAAAAAACTTAAACCATCACGCGCCTACCCAACTTTTATACTTCAAGTCGAAGAGAGAGAAAGGCGTAAGAGGCAGAAAAACACTTTCCCTAGCATACGACAATGAAGATTGATATATAACAACTGAATACTAATTGAAGATATTCTAAATGACCACTCCGAATACGTAATGAGTATATTATAGCACATTAACCGTGATTGTCCAACTCCAGGATCACTAGAGGTGTCCATGAACCGAGGGGATCAACAGGGGCACGTAAGTAGTCGTAAATAATATGTATGCTGATTGGGGGAAGAACATATACGGTCTGCTTACCGTTCTCCACCAATAGGAGGCCTCCTGACAACTTCAGGAGGTCAAACACACGGCAAAAGCAAGCAGCACCTCAAAGTCACCAGGAGTGCTTATCCGTGGGGGGGGAAACAAAATTAGTCGAATTAGTCTACAGCTACAGGAGCCTCATAATACTGACGAAAGCTGCAGGGGCGGAAGCACAGAACTTCCATTAGTAAAAGCCGTAAGAAAGTTGCATGACCTCTGTTGGGGAGCCGATACTCTCTACCGAGTACCCATGCTGCCAAACACACCCCAGGTAAAGGGCGAGCCAGGAAAAGAGAGCGAAAGCGTAATTATGTAATGGGCAGCTCAACAAGCAAAGCACTGAAGACGGGTAGTCCGCTCCACAAGGCATGAAAAGTAAAGATATCTGGTGGAATAAACACTGATACAGAGTAACAGGTTTCAAAACCTTGGCCGGTCCGGGGGATAAAATATTCCAGGAGACAACTTTCCGTGACTTAACTAAAGCATAATAAAATTTTATATTCATGACAAACCACGAACAAAGAAAAAATTTAAAGCAATTATGGATTACAATATATATATATATATTATATATATATATATATTATATATATTATATCGATATATATATATATATATATATATATATATTATATATATATATTGATATTACATACATATACATACATACACACACACGCACACGCACACACACAGAAGGAGGAGAGAGAAATACGAAAATATTTTGATTATCGCATAGTGTAAATATATATACATATATTACTTATATAATGTGTATGCGTGTGTTTGTGCAAGTATATATATATATATATATATATATATATATATATATATATATATATATATATATATATATATATATATTTGTGCAAATAATTCAGTAGAGTCTCACCACAGCTGCTAGTAATAGCGATCACTTTGATCCATTTACTGAGTCCTAATTAACCAATGACATTCTTACTCAAAGCGCATATTTCAAAGCGCCAGCGAGCGACCAAAGACGATAAAACTGAACGTTGAATTTCCTCCATTTAAAAGCCGGAGGGTAAGAAGCGCCTCTCTCCTAATTCCCTCAGTCGCTTCTGGATTCACATTTTTGCCCTCTCTGGTAATTAGTCTTCACTGTGGGCCCTGACGATAATAGAATTGGAGGAAATGGCTCTCGATGAGGGAGTGAAGAAAAGATTTTCTTAGTCTCTGCTCTTCTGAAATTTCTATAGGAAAAAAAAAAAAACTAACGTTTCAGTAGTTACGCATGCACAGCCCTGGCTCGCGCGCGCATACATAAACTTCACTTTAACCCCCCCCCCAAGGAAAAAAGAATAGAAAAAAAAGGAGTTCCTAGGAAGAGTATTAGTGGCCTAAGGATTTGCCTTAACTAATAAATGACTGAATTACAGAGATGTTCTTCCAAGTCCTCTACTATATACAAAGGAAAGCAAATCTATCTTTTATAAAAATAATGATAATAGTCAAAGATGTTGCACAAACTTATCTATCCTTAGTGAATATATTCATGGAAAAACCGTAAAAGAGGTTTAGTTTCCCATATTCATTAACCCTGTGTCTCGAAGATTCCAGATCCCTTTTTTTGATTCCTAAATCGCGTAGGTTGTCTTAGTTTTAATGAACTTTTCACATTAACGTCTTATGGAGGAAATTTGGGAAGGAAATTAGTATAATTAGATTGCTATTTGATTTCCTTTTTCCCGACTTTGAAATTGTTTTCATTTCTAATTCATTTTCATTTTACTTTCTCTGAAGAATTTCCTTTAATCTTATTCTCTTTTTACTTCTCGGTTTTCGTAATGTATACGTTCATTACATTTTGGGAGAATTTTATTTTTATGTTCATTTTCCATCCATTTGTATAATGAATATAAAATAGGAAAATTAGTTGAGTCTATTACGTTTACCAGATTAGAATTTTGTTTTCTCTCCTAAGTACATTCATTCAGAAAATAATAGCGCCTTTTCTTTAATTAATCCCTGCTCTTGCTATTGTATTATTCCTTCAAAGTTTAGTATGCAGAATAGCACATCTTTATCATCGACACAATACCAGATTTTGAGTTTTTGCATTCATTGGTAAATTACTGCAAAACCTGAACTTTGATAAAATGTTCTCATTAACTCAAAACATTCCAATCAGCAACTTTATCTCTAAAAGCGATTCATTCTCATTTTAAGTGAGGAAAGTGACTGAGGGAAGACCACTTTCATTTCTCTCTCTGGTGGCCTGGTCGTCGACAGAAAAAATCTCAGACTGTGAGAAGTTACACTACGACAAATTTATGGAAGATGCTCGATTCGTTGTTTTCGGTCCATGGCTTATGTGCCATACCCGACATTATCCTGGATCAGACCTTCATCTTTATTAAAAGATGAATCAGAAAAGTGGTACTTTTGGGAATATATGTTCTCGCAGAAGTTCATTTTGTTTATAATTCATCATCGTCATCAAAGTCGATTTGAATAAAAATCATAAACCTAGAAGCGTGGTAGATGTTTTGGCGACGCTACCAAATTTTCCTGCCATCGTAAGATAGGTCATTTGGGACGGTTAAGCTGCTTAAGCCACTAAGAAATTGAGGATTATTCTCTCGAGCTGCCATTTATAAAAGGCAGCCGCTCGGTCCACATCGAGAAAAAAAGTTGATATTCTTCCCAATATACTGACGCCATCTTCCATCCAAGGTAACCTTGCTTCCATCATAGTTCTGGGTAAGGTACTCTATATATATATCAGTCGGTGCCGTTCGCCAAACCACAGACATTTTCTGCAAAAACAGAGGATATGAAAGATAAGTTATAAAAGAAGGACGTGAGTATGGGAGATAATCTGAATAAATGAGAACTAATGTCATACATATGCAGATATGTTCATGTAAGGATAGTGATCATGTATCTGACAGACTTCCAAGAAAGAGAAAGTGGTGGAACATATGTAGTCAGGCTAAGCTATACCACAGACAGTAGAATTCAATTGGAATGATTTGATGGCAAGTGAAATCTTATGTCGCAAAGAAAAATAACTTCCAGAAAGGTACACCTGAATCCTCAAGTCAAAGAAGCAATAGTCTTGATATCAGCCGGGAACTTAGCAAATTATTATTATTATTATTATTAATTTAGTAGGGAAAAACTCTCTATCACGAGAGTATATATCATGTTCTAAAGGTCCACAATAATACAAAGTGTAAAAAGTCCGTGTATAATTTTGAAGACTTTACAGAAAGCTTTCGAACCCTTCAAAGCTTTCTGTAAATTCTTCAAAATTATACACGGACTTTTTACACTTTGTATTATTGTGGACCCTTTAGAACATTATTATTATTTTTTGATTATTATTATTATTATTATTATTATTATTATTATTATTATTTTATTATTATTATTATTATTATTCAGTAGAAATGAAACCTATTCATAAGGACCAACCCCACAACGGGCCATTGTACAGGAAAATACAGAAAGAAGATATCCACTTATTCACAATAAAGTAGTCGAAGGTACGAAAACTAGTAAGGTTATTATCATTATTCTTATATAATATATAAATAATATATCTATATAGTTTATTATATATTATAATACTTTTATTATTAACTATATATTATATTATTATATATTATTATATATTAATATATATATATAATAATATATTTTATATATATTATAAATTATTTATAAATATATTTATTTTTATTATATTGATATATTAAAATTTTATAATATATTAATATTATTTATATATTATATTTATAATATAATAGTATATATATATTTATATATCTATATATAATTATATAGTATGTATATATATATAGTATGTATAATATATTATAATATATATTATATATATATTATATATATTAGTATGTATAATAGTATGTTAATATATATATATAATATATATATATAATATATATATATATTATATCATATATTATATATCTATTATATACTATATATAGTTATATATACTATATATTATATATAATTATATTTATATACGTATATATTATTTATACTATTATATTATAGTATATATATACAGTATATGTTATATATATATAATATTATATATATATAATATATATATATAATTAAATATATATATTTATATATTATATATATATATATAGTATATATATATTATACTATTATATATACTATATATATACATAGTATATACTATATATGTAATATATATATATATATATATATATATTACGTATATATATATATAAATATATATATATATATATATATATATAATATGATATATAGTATATATATATATATATATATATATATTATACTATATATATATATATATATATGATATATATATTATTATATATATATATATATATATATATCTATATATATATATCTATATATATATATAGATATATATATATATATATATATATATATATATATATTATAGATATATAGTATATATATATATATATATGATATGACAATATATATATCATAGTATATACTATATATATATATAGATATTATATAATTATAATATAATATATATCGTATATATATATGTATATATCACCGTATATACTAATTCATGGGCTATATAATATATATGTGTGTGTGTGTGTGTGTGTGTGTGTGTGTAATATATTTATATATATGAGTGTGTTATATAGTCATATATGTGTGTGTATAGAAAACTCATTTTATCTCATGTATTAAATATAGCCTTTTTGAAGAGATTATTCAAATAATTTCCATGTCATAATCATCCTATTATATTCAGGGAATATTAATAGTCAAATTTGCCATCCGCATAATTATGATACCGAGATTCAGACTTTTTTTTTTGTTTTTTTTTTTTTTTTTTTTGCTCGCCATCAATTAGCATTCTTTTCTAATTCCTTGTTAAAGGACATTTGATTTGAATTTTACGATGGCGATGTAGTCGAATTCAATCAGATTTCTTTGTTTAGTGTGATGAATTTATTAAATTGTCTTTTGTAGGAGAATATTAGAGTGGTCATTTAAATCATTGTATTGCCCAGTTTTATTAGTAACCGGAAGTAGGTCATTTTAAAGTATTGCGTATCTGTATATTGAGAGAGAGAGAGAGAGAGGAGAGAGAGAGAGAGAGAGGGGAGAGAGAGAGAAACTCCTGCTTCTTTGGCCCTCTATTATGAAATTTTTGAATTATTCTTATAAAGCTATCAGTTCACCTACTTCAGGGCTACTAATAGTAAGTCTTAGAGTTTTAATGATAGATCTTCTGAAAATTAATGAAATCTGTTTTGTTTAACATCGAAACAGCACTTAAATAGTTAAATTTATATATATATATATATATATATATATATATATATATATATATATATATATAATATATATATATATATATATATATATATAATATATATATATATATATATATATATATATATATATATATATATATTATACATATATATATATATATATATATATATATATATATATATATATATATATAATATATATGTGTGTGTGTTGTGTGCGCGTGTGTGTGTGTAATATATACACGTGTGTATAAATAATATATATATGTGTATATATATATATATATATATATATATATATATATATATGTTTTTGTGCGTGTACATAATTGTATGTATGTGGTGGTGTGTAATGTTGTATGCATACGAAAAATTCTATCTATTTTGTTTATTCATTTTTACTGAAGGGAAATACCAATATTTCGTCACATAAATTATAAAAGTATTCATGAAATCTTTCTTGTTTGTAGAAAAATGAATCCATCGGTATAAGACTCCAATGATACTCATTGAGTCATGGCAAGAATACACTCCTAAGTATCCAATAAGCTCTTTTGGTAATGAACCTACCAAGCCTTATAATTAGCATATTAGCTACGTAGCTATCTTTGTAATTATACCAATTATTATAAAATAGATTGCTTGGCTCACACAAGGTTATCGCAGTGGACAATTGAGGACAAAAATCCGATTTGTTCAGAACCATACCTGCCAGATATATATATAGCTAGCTATTCTCCGAAGTCCGACTGAATTTCAAAAACTCCCGGCACACGCAGTGTCGGCCAGGTGGTAGTACCCATTCCCGCGCTGGGAGGCGGGCGTCAGGAACCATTCCCATTTTCTGTCAGATATTTTCTGTCGCCAGTGCAGCCAACAAGTGTTTTTCTGCACCTCCGTCATTGGATTTTGGAACTCTTTTGGTCACTTGAGTATCCTGATTGATTTTTTGGTTATTTGATTTGGATCGGTGGTTAGGCATACGCTAATTGTGGATTGGTTTGAATTTGGCTTGATTTTTCCTTAAACTTGAGATGTTTGGATCTAGTTTCGACTAGCGCCAGAGTATGCGGTGTGGAAGAATGCAGGTGAGGCTACCGAAATCTTCGGTAGACCCTCATACAGTGTGCGCGAATTGTCGGAAACATGTTTTTTTTGTGTGTTTGATGATCGCTGCAATGAATGTGAGAGTATGTCTGATTCTGCGTGGAAGGCGTATGAATCATATGTGTCTAAATAGAAGAAGATAGGGTAAGAAGGAGTGTAACGCCAGTTACACATCCCCAGTGGAATTTATCCTCCTAAACCTGTGATGCCTTCGGCCCTACATTAGTGCTGTGGAGGTATACCCTATCAATGATTCTTGAATCTTTGCGTAGCCTGGAATCAAAAGTGCAAGCATTAGAAGGTGTTAATAGTGCAGTGGTGTGTAGTGATAATGCTCCGAGTGTTGCGGAAGGGGGGTCGGACAACCGATCTGACGTTCCTTCGGCAAGACCTGGGGGCGCTTCCCAGGCTTCCAAAGTTCGTAAACGGATCTTGAAAGAGTGCTTTTCGGTCCATCAGGAATCGTTCCTCCCCGCCCGCCCACAGGTTTCGGTTTGAGCTTTCGGAAGCGATCGCGCCCTTTGAAGAGGACAAAGATGATAAATTGAGCCGCACAGGCGGCCCGCCGCCTTTGATTCCTCAAGAGGAGGACGCTGCACATCCCTTAGCCCCTTCTGTTTTGCGGTCATCTCCAGAACAATTCGAAGACTCTCCACCGCAAAAGAGAGCAAAAGGTGCAAGGTGTTTGCACAGGCGACCGGCACCTTGGTCTAAGGGAGAAAGACGCTTCACGTCCTTTCTCTTCTTCTGTGTTTGCGATCGTCCGGCCGGAGGAGGGAATGTTCTTTTTGGACGTGACAATTGGCTTTTTTGAGCGCCCTGGTTGCGCTAAGGAATATACCTGTGGCGGTTCATGTGAGAAGGAGGAGGGCTTCCCTCGCCCCTCGTCTTCTCACAGGATCAGCCCTAAATCGAAGAAGATTGAGAATTTGCAACATCAAATTGCCTTATTAGTTGCAGAGAAAGAGGATAATTCACGTCACAGGAGGAAGGATGATAAACTGCCAGTCAGAGATCAGGCAGTCTCCTTCTCATCGCCTCGCTTTTTCTCTGCTGTTTAACCTTGCCTTCCAGATTTCGTGCACGAAGGTCTGCAGAGCACGACGTTGAGGCGGGGCAGCGGAGACTTGACGCCAGGCCTGACGTTTTCGACTGGGCGCTCGGCTTGACGCCGGGGGGGGGGCGGGGCGCTCGGCTGGATGCCAAGCGTGACGCTCGGCAGGACTCTCGGCTGGACGCTCGGCTTGACGCCAGGCATGGCGCGCAGCTGGAGCACGACGTAATGTTTCTTCAGACATTCGCCGAGATTCGGAGGATAGTAAATGAATCTCAAGGAGGAAACTTGTCGGAGGAATTAACTGAAGAACAATCATCAGCAGTATCTTCAGATTACCAGGTTTTGGTTGCAATTGCCTCGAACCTCCTTTTAATAAGCAGAAGTTTTAAACCTGAAGCCCCCCCGCAGTCACCGCCTCCTTCACAATTGCTATCGTCTAAAGGATATCAAGACTCCAGGATTGTTGAAGATGCTACTTCATTATCAACAAAAAGGGCTTTTAAGAAAATGCAGAATTGGATGGAGTCAAGAAAAGCCCGAAACAAGAACGCTTTCGCCCTACCCCTTCAAGACTGACAGGTAAGGCAGGTCTTTGGTATGAGGGACAGGGGAGGAGATAGGTTTTAGAGCCCCCTCGTCGTCCCAAGGTGACTTCGCTACCTTGGTAGATGCACCGAAGAGATCCCTTTTGTCGACGACGAAGTGCCCTGGACCCTTTCTGAGATGGACCATCCATATGAAGGGACTCTTCCGTACGATAGAAGTTTTCAACTTTTTGGATTGGTGTTTAGGGGTCTTGGATAACCGGTCGCGTAGTCCTGATTTGCTTAGCCTCGAGGAGTGTCCAGCGTGCTTGCATGCATGGACAAGGCCGTCAGGGATGGTTCAGAGGAGTTGGCTTCGCACTTCTGCACTTCGATTTTTGAAGAAGAGAGCGGCCTATTGTGGTTTTACTGCAAAGGCAGTCTCTATCTCTCAAAGGCAGAATTGTTGTATGCGCCTCTTTCGAGCCATCTTTTTCCCTCAGGCATTGTCAAAGATCTGGCTGTCAGTCTACAAGAGAAGGCTACCCAAGACCTCCTAGCTCAGTCGGCAAAACGTACGGTTGTTTCTCTACGTCGGCACGGGCGCAAACCGTTCAAGAAGCAGAAGCCCTTTCGAGGTGGAGTTTCCTCCCTCCGAGAACATCTTCTCGAGGAAGTACACGTTCCAGAGGCAGAGTCTCGGCTCAAGATCAGAGAAAGAAATGAACCAGATATCCTTCAGCCACCAGTAGGAGCCAGGCTTCGACTATTCTCAAAAGCTTGGATAGAAAGGAAGGGGCGGACAGCTGGTCGCTCAACGTCATCAAGCGTGGGTACAAGATTCCTTTCTTGAACCTCCCCCACTGTGGCATGACACCCAAGGATTTATCCCCTATTTACCATCAGGAGAAGCAACAAATCCTTTTTCGATCTGCTCGAGCAGATGTTGGAAAAGAGAGCGGTGGAACAGGTCGTAGACCTGGAATCTCCAGGCTTCTACAACAGGATATTCCTGGTGCCGAAACAGTCAGGAGGTTGGCGACCAGGTCTTAGATGTGAGCAGTCTCAATCGGTTCGTACAGAAGCAGAAATTACAGATGAGACACCTCAGTCAGTTCTTGGGACCTTAAGACCAAACGATTGGATGGTTTCATTAGACCTTCAAGACGCGTATTTCCACGTCCCCACATCCATCCTCAGTCGATGAAGTATCTTTGGTTTTGTCCTAAAAGGGACAGTTTATCAATTCAGGGCGCTTTGCTTCGGATTGAGCACTGCCCCTATGATCTTCACGACTTTAATGAATGAACGTGGCGAGGTGGCCTTTCATCTTAAATCCAAATATCAGTCTCTCTATGTACCTGGACGACTGGCTCATTCGTGGCCTCCACTCAAACGCGTTGTCTGAAGGATCTTCAAACAACTTTATCGTTGGTGAAGTCCTGGGACTACTGGTGAATTTTCTGAAAAGTCACTTCTTTGATTCCAACCCAATCCATCTTGTATCTGGGGATTCAGATGGATTCAGTGGCTTTTTCGAGCTTTTCCGTCCCAGGGACGTCAGCAGCAAGTGGTTTAGACAAAGTGACAGCCTTCCTAAGGAAAGATTCGTGCTCGGTGAGGGAATGGATGAGCCTGCTGGGGACCATTTCCTCGCTGGAGAAGTTTGTTTCCTTGGGGAGACTGCACCTCAGACCGCTACATTTTTTTTCTCAAGGACAAATGGAAGAAAACAGAAGAATCTGGATATGAGCTTAAAAATTTCAAGAGAGTAAAACATCACTTAAAATGGTGGCTAGATCCAGTGAAGTTGTCGGGAGGGCGTGTCTCTCAAGCTTCAGAGCCCCGACCTAGTGTTGTTCTCCGACGCGTCCACCACGGGGTGGGGAGCAACATTAGGGGGGGAAGAAGTGTCAGGCACCTGGAGAGGGGAACAGGTGTCCTGGCACATAAAACCTAAAGGAAATGGCAGCATCTTTTTTTAGCTCTCCAGTTTTTCCAAGAAAAGTCTCTCATCGAATAGTCCAAGTCAACTCAGACAACACCACAGCTCTGGCGTACTTGAAGAAGCAGGGAGGAACACAGTCTCTGTCCAAT
Source organism: Macrobrachium nipponense (assembly GCF_015104395.2). Lineage (NCBI taxonomy): Eukaryota > Metazoa > Arthropoda > Malacostraca > Decapoda > Palaemonidae > Macrobrachium > Macrobrachium nipponense. The sequence goes on along the minus strand of NC_061090.1, from coordinate 3,201,985 downwards.
TTTTGCCCTGGCAAAGGAGATCTTGCTGTGGGCAAGGGCACTGGACGTCACGATCTTATCAAGGTTTGTAGCAGGAGTAGAGAAGGCGTCCGGGCAGATCTCCTCATCAGACGAGGTCAACTTCTGCCAACCGAGTGGACTCTGCATCAGGAGGTATGCCAAGAGCTGTGGGGGTTATGGGGACATCCGCTAGTGGACATCTTTGCGAACGTTCAGAACGAAGAGGCTTCCACTGTACTGCTCCCCAGTACTCGACCCAGCGGCAGTGGCGATAGACGCCACTTCTCTGGGACTGGACGGGGATGGACCTGTACGCCTTTCCCTCGTTCAAGATCCTAGGGGAAGTCATGAGAAAGTTTTGCGGCGTCGGAAGGGACGAGAATGACTTTGGATCGCCCCGTTCTGGCCGGCGAGAGACTG
>NC_061090.1:3189065-3196565 GCF_015104395.2 Macrobrachium nipponense | reverse complement strand
GACCAGTAGCTGTAACTCTCTGTAAATTTATTAGTTTTTTTAAAGAAAACTATTGTGCTGGCTTTGTCTGTCCTTCCGCACTTTTTTATGTCCACACTTTTTCTGTCCGCCCTCAAATCTTAAACACTACTGAGCCTAGAGGGCTGCAAATTGTTATGTTGATTATCCACCCTCCAATCACCCAACATACCAAATTGCAGCCCTCTAGCCTCTGTAGATTTTATTTTATTTAAGGTTGAAATTACCCGTAATTGAGTGCTTGGCAGCGATATAGGCTAGGCCCCACCGGACCGTGGTTGAAGTTTCATAGGACGCGGCTCATTCAGCATTATACAGAGACCAACAAAAATGAGATTTAATTTTGGTGGCCTTTATTATATGCTGTACAGAAAACGCATTATTTACTTCTTTTATAATGTCTGTACAAATACTGCGACAATATCACAAAACCATTTGGGATTCTTCCTGCTATCTACTATGAGATTCAGAGCCTTTGTCCCAGTGTTTTTCCGGAATAACTTTTTTTCTGTGCATTTGACAAAGCTATTACTTAGCCATAGTATACTTCACATCCCTACCTAATTTTCAACAGCATTCTTTATTACTTATCTTAGAAAAACGTATAATCGTCAGAGTGAAATAAAGCAGCCGAAGCCATTGGCGGAACACTCTAATGTATGGGTTCAAAGTTATACGTGACGTAAACATATGACGTCCCGATTCCTCCCGGGAACAAGGTGATGACGACAAACAGCTGTCTCTGATTCTGAATGAATATTCGTACCTTGTCAAGGCTGCAAGAATGGCGGCTATGATACGTCATTGTCCCCGTGGTTGCAGGGCAGCTTTTGTGATTCGACTTGCACAATTGTTTAGAAGTGAGGGGGCCCATGGCAAACCCGGCGTAAGCTTGAAGAGGTAATGAATAATAATAGGGCCCTTTTTTGGGGAAGGAGTACACCCGGACATCCAAGGCTACCAAGTTTTCATCATTTGTTGACTTCCATAAGGTGCATAAAGCAATAGCTGTTGATTTCTTAGTAAAATATAACTTGCGGAACAACATTAAAACTTGCCTTGCCCCCAATTTTTTTTATTGGTTAAAATACATCTCTGAATGACCTCTATAGGTCCCAGTGTTTGGCTTGAAGTCTAAATTCTTTAATCCACTCTAATCCTATACAATTGTCTGTTTATTACAATGATCGTTACTATCATATTAGGAATGCCAAAGTTTTCTTCACTTTGTTAATTGATTTTTAATTATATAATTTTTCAATGGAGAAATAGTGATAGAAAGTAATTTCTCGGATTACTTGTGGAAACCCTTTCTTCGAGGATTCTATCTTATATTTCGATCTGTATAGCAAAAACTAACCTTTTGATTTTTATCAATGCTATTCTTTGCTTCGAGCGACATGATATTGTGTTATACTTTGCCCCACTTTACTTCCATTTAGAAATCCCTAGATATTACTTTTCAAGCATTCATTACGATCTCTTCTTCTTAAAAATCAATGTAAAAAGGACTATCTACTTTCTACAGCATGTATATGAATACGTATGCATGGTATCTTGAAGAAATTTATTTTTTCTTTCATTAGGTATTCTTATACATAAACTACGTATATTTTTCAGTTGAGAATATTTACAGGATCCCATAAATAACTTTCGAAACAAACGTCCTAATTTTAAAATTCTGGGATATACTCTTCTGTGAATAACTGCGATTTAGAGTATTGGTTTAACGCAACATATTTCATTCCAACGGAACGCAACAAAAGCGACAAAAATACCAAAGAAAATATGACGAATTCTCAAGAGAGTTTCAGATATCCACTGAACTCTGAGGTTTTCTTTTTCTTTTGCCGTGCAATTCTCAGACGTCCTCAAGTTGCAGTAATAACTCACGATTTGTTATCATCTGTCGAGAAACTGAAAGGGCATCGACCTCTCAATTTGTCTCGTTTTACCGAGGTCTTTTCCGGCGATAAAAGAATTCCAGTCCTTAAGGCAAATGAACATACGGTTTCTGTTGGATTGGAACCATGGGAGTTTTAGATATAGAAAGTCCTGCTTCGTTCTGGGCTGTGTACTCTTAGGATTTCATAATTAGTTCAAGTTTTTGCAAAAAGTGTATTTCAGTTTGTGAAAGGCTCCGTCTTCTGTAATTATTCATCAATTTCAACATTTTACGTATAACAGGAAAATACGCCAGATATAAGGAACAATTTCAGAGACTTGCTACAACCCTCCAATGCACAAGAATCTGAGAGATGGCCCCGTGAGTTCCGGAAGAAGGGCGAGGCAGAGAATGGAAGATATTCTTTTAAGTTTATGTTAGATAGATAATTATGACACACACAGACAGAAAGGATTCTAAAGAGGATATTCAGGAATAGAATGAAAGGATCGGGGTATTCAGCGTCGCGTGTTGCAGCTGTTATGATTTTTATAGCACGATCTTTGCACACGACATCACCTGGAATTACGTTGTTATTTGTTCCGTGACACAGTGGAGTTAAGGTACGCAAGTTCCTATAACAACCGACTGATTTAGATATAACCTTTTGTATGGTACGCATCCGTGGAGAAATCACAATTCTTATGCACTTCATTCCCACTAATCCTTTCATCTTGTTTTAGTACAAACTACACACACACACATACACACATCATATATATATATATATATATATATATATATATATATATATATATATATATATATGTATATATATATATATATATATATGTGTGTGTGTGTATGTATCGTTTCTTCTTCTTCCCTTGATGTCTTCATCCCGTCCTCCTCCTCCTCCAGACCCTCACCGCGGATCTCAAAATCCTCATGCTATGGTCTTTGCCACAATCCTACATCCCAAACTCCTCCTCAGCCTCAGGACTCAGGCAGGGCTGCCGTTTTTCCGTAGCTGCTTTTCCGCCATTCTGTAAACATTAGGTATGAGAGAAAACTGATGTAAAGAATACAATTGAACCCTATTCTTTACAGACCGATAAATATTAGAAAACTGCTAACTCTTTCCCAAATAAGATAATGATAATAGCATAACATAAATAATTCATTTGAAGAAACTCACTAAATATTTCCTCCTTTTAAGACTCCTTAAACAGTTGCGGAGTTATAACTGTAACACTGCTCGTCGTACTCGACGGCATCGTCAGTACAGTTCCCACGATATAATAATTACAATCACTTCTTCATAAATACAAGTATATATAAAATACAAAAATTGAGGCCAATAAAAATTCAAACAAAGGATTATATCCATATTATTTTTTGACAAAAAAATAAAACACAAACAAAAATAAACTGTTCCAATTTATGTAAATGAAAAATATGTCATATCACAATTCTATTATAGTTATTATAATAATTACAATAATATAAGTATTACTAACCTATATGTACATTTATTCTATTTTCAGTTTTAATTACATTTAATATTTCTTCTGATGGTTCAAAAAGATTCAAAGTGTTCATCACAGCACTCACTAATTATGACACCCACTTTGAACTATTTCTCTGCTTCCTTTTGATTAAGTTCAGCTTAGAAAATAATCGTTCTGTGTCTGCATTGCAGGTAGGAAGAGAGAGCACTTGGAATGCAAATTTTCCCAGACATTCAAACTTAGGTGCTCCAGTCTCATCTGTAATTTGTAAAATATATTCAAAGAATTTATCTGCATCGTGCAGGAAACCCTTCACTTCCTCTTTGATATGATGCCAAGGGATTGACCGCCACTCGTCATCAAGAAGCCTGCTTATCAGCTGTGTTGATAAGTGCCCTTCTCTGGCCATATCACTAATGAGGGCACCTCTGTTCTCAGGGAGCGGTCAAAAACTGCTTCTGGGTGTAAGTGTGCTGCACTTCTCTAAAGACTATTGTCGAAATAAAATCGTGATCTCATTTCATTGCATGCAACTAATGCAAACCTTTTACATCATTTATCATGTTCCCTCGTTGGTACTGTTCTTGATTAAAAAAGTTCAAGCAAAAGTTAGACCAAGATAAATTTGGTTGACAGGGAGGGCATGTTTTGAATTAGCATTGGGATCTATCAGGTGAAGCCTTGACCGTGTGATGGTGCCAGGATGATAAAATATACTTAAAACAGTGATGTATACATCCTGAATCTTTTCTTGTAGAAGGTGTAAAGTGGGTCCCTTTGACTGAAAAATGAGATTAAATGTATTTGGTTTTGGGAGAATGTAGTCAAGGAAATTTAAATACAAGAAAACTGATGGGACGTTAAGTGCTTCATGTATCTAATCAACAGCACCAAGTCTTTCTTCTAGGAAAATTCTATTGAAATAGTTTTAGTGGTTGCCACTGCTCCAAAATTCGTCTCACAACCATTGAAGGGATAGCCAACGAGTAGCACTTGAGTGTAATATTTTGTGTGGCTTAACATTGCAGAACGATTGATACTCTTTAAACTCATATTTTCTTTTGGCACTGTGAGCAAAGAAATTAAATATATTTCTTACCAAGACCTGACACGCTCTGGGGAGTGTCTTAGCCGCCTCACTGGAACACAGATGTATTGTATGTGCAACACATTTAAATATACAAATACCAGGGCATGCAATCTTCAGCCTGCTACTTACACTATTGACGGAACCCATGATGTTAGAAGCTCCATCTGCTGCAAAGCCTATGAGCTTTGATAGAGGAATGAATTTAGAGTTTAAGCAATTCATGATACTATTAAATAGAGCTTCTCCCGACGCGCACCCATGATTGTCATATATATTTACTAAATCTAGCAGTGCAGTAGTAATCTTACGTTCCACAGTGCCACAGAATTTTACAAGTATGGCACATGCTTTATTAGTGGAACAATCTGTTGTTTCATCTATTATGATACTAAATTTGTTGCTTTGTAATTTCGGACTTAGCTTTCCTGCAACATAGTTACCATGTGCGCCGCTATTTTGGAGTCTGGAAACATCTTGTTAAGTGCCATGATGTCTTCACACATATTGAAAATGAAGAGAGAAAATATATGAGCAGTTATGGTCTTACGGCATTAGATGGATTTTTTATAATGAGAACTATGTAAGTAACGTAATATGGTTTAAACTAGTTGTCATAGTCCTTTGACTTTAGATATAAATAAATTTGCCATATTCAACGGTGCTTCATAATTTCTATGACATTTACACGCAACACATTAAATAAACAAGTATTGTACCTGAATGGTAAGTTGTGTTTACTTATAAACACCAAAAAGAGAAGAGTTGCAGATGCAACACCATGAAGTATTCCAGCCTCTTGGTCTTCCCCCCCTGGATGGTTCTCTCCCATTTGTGCATCATCAGCTGTTGTTCCTCCGCGTTTGTTAACGTTTGCAATGTGAATCTGTAGTAAGTGTAAGTTATTATCCACTTTTATGTTAATTCATAACAAACAACAAGACTATCTATTGAAAAAGAAACCCACAAAATCACTTTGTAACTTGTTTACTTCTTAGTATTTACATTTAGTTTTACTACACACTCGAGTACTTTCAGGCCCTATCTGTGGCCCATTTTCAAGAGATGTTTAGGATGTGAGCCTGGGTCAAGGCCCCAGCAGTCTTCTGGAACTACTTCTCGTTGAGCTGTCATTATGTGATGGCTGTTCTGGTTTCCTTGAGAGTTGCCAATCCCCTCTTGTCGCTCTGATATCCTGAGCTGATGGTCAATGGGATTAATCCTTGAGGTAAGGGTTCCTTTGCCCTAAAGAAGCAATTACCTTAGAACATCGATACTGTTTCAGGGATGAAATTTCAGCACTCAGAAGTTTCAGGCTCACATGACAATAGGCTGCTGTGGAGAGTTTTCCACTCTTGCTAGCCAGTCTTTAAACTATGGGTTAAGTAACCATTTATCTTGAAATTTAGGTCGTGGAGCCATAATCTGCAAATATAGCACCAGTTCAAGTTTTATACACAGTAATAAGTAATGATTTAATTAACAAATAAGTATCAAATGTGCAAGCACAGTCTCACTTTCACTTGCAGTTATGATCGCAAAAAAATAAAAAGAATAAAATAAAAACAATCAGAGCAGCTGAATATGTCTACCACTTGTGGTTTTTTTTATTAACACTCAAGTTAGTCCATTGTTTTTTGTTTTTATTAACTCAAGTTAGTCCATAATTCTAAAGTCTCTCGTTAAATAATAGAAAACAGTTTATGTGATAGTTTGCTCGGTGACTTAAAAAAAAACAACATATACAAATATGGAAGTTCTTTAGAATTGCAGCTATTATTTTGCTTATGACAAAAACTGTCACTAAAACTAAATCAGACTACCAAAGTTGATATTTCTTACCTTTAATGAAGTCTTATTCCAGTGAAGTCTGAAGCTGAACTAGTCGAAGTAATAATTTCCGTAGGTGACAATACCTCGGAAGGCAGAAGGACTCGTCAATTTTGCTAATTGTCAAAATAAAAGTATATTTATGTAGCTGTATATAACTACAATAGAGGAGGAAAAATAATACGATGTAATATTTTTCAAACAAAAGGTTCATTGTAATTAATTTTAGCATATATAAGTTAATGAAGAGGAAACGGAATTTTTTTCCGTTGATGACGTTCTATCTGTAGAGCGTCGTCTGCTTCCGATTAGCAGACGAATTTCCGTCAGTCGGCAGAACTGCTCAGGAGACCAGAGGGGAAACGAGTGTGATGTCCTGAATGCCGCTCTGCCTTTTCATGACAGATTTCATGGGAGCATCAGTAACATCACTGGAGTATTCCTTTCGAATGCAGCGAGTCATCTCTCAGTTCTTAACTAAGGCACAACTATAGAGCATACCCCGTCTGGCCCTGACGGTTCTCTCTGCCAGCAGCGCTTTGGCAATTATTCATCATTTTGATTGGCAGTTGCCCTGTTTCTCCTTCTAATGCCTTTCCTTAACTTGTTTAACGATTGGAGCTAGCAGCACTCGGGTAATTGCTAATCAGTTTGATTGGCAATTCCCTTGTTTCTGCTATCCATTGTTCGGGCCGGCCTAACCTTTAACGACAGAACCATTCAAATATCGCTCTGCCCTCCGCTTAGGCTATTCCCTCTTTCCTTTGTCATCTTGCTGTGGTGGGATAAAAACAAAACATAATCATAGACTTGCATTTCACAGTCGTCCGGAGGGGCAAACAAAGGCCACATGCCATTATATATACCGAAAGCACAAGTCCTCGAAATAATTCACAACTACGTCTTCCCTGAGTCAAGGAGAAAAAACATTACGAGCGTATTGTTCATACGCGGAACCATCCTTCGGTCTTAACAGTAGGATAAATCTTCTGGCGCCAGGTGATTTGTCATCTTACTAAAGTTTTTCCTTTTCCTCCATCAATTCCTATTCCTCAAGAGCGATGCCTTTTCTTAACTTTCTTGGTAGATTGAATACGGTTTGGAATATCCGTCGAGATTTTGTAAGAGATTTCTACAGTTTTCCTCACTGGCCATCCACGACTCAGAAC
>NC_061090.1:3166897-3188565 GCF_015104395.2 Macrobrachium nipponense | reverse complement strand
GCCTACTGTACGTTAGGGCGAAGTGAAAGTAGTTTTTTTTTTTTTGTTGAAAAATGCAAATATGGGCTAGTGCGGAAAAATGAAAATTGTGTGAAACTAAAGTTGATAACGGTGTATAAACTTGAGTTCTGTCAGTTAATATATTCAGGTGCCACAAGGTGATCGAAAATATAAAAAACCTAAAAAATATTGCAATTTTCTCATTATTCTCTTGTATAATAGCTGTTGTTTAATTTTTGTACATTAGTAAATGTTATTATGTATTAAAGCTTTTAAATGAATAATATAGTTGGTAAATTATGCAGCTCTCAGTTTATTTAGAGCAGTGTTTTGTCTATACATAGCACTAAATAATCCAGAACTCACCTCGAGTTGCACCCATGCCCACCAGCCACCCACCCTGGAGTAGTTTACTGTAATAAGAGTAATATATTTCTTACGTTTTGTAGTCTGCTTTAGTTTCGAATGATGGCATTTTTTACGTATTTCAAGTGTAGGTCGAATGAAGCCATCGCACGCATTTGTTCCAGCTACTTTTGAAGATGCTTCAGTTACTAATTTTACCATCCTTTCAACTGCCTGTGTGTGACAAGGAAACTTGTCTATTATAATAGAAGTACATTTATTTTCTACTTACTCTTCAATTTTGTCTTCTGACAGGCCTCTTGTAACTGGTTGTTCTGTGACTATTGGGATGTATGAAGGGCCTCACAACTTTACCCTCTGTTGTTGTTGTTGTTGTTGTTTTTTTTTTCTTTTTTTTTTTATTCGCCTCCATGCTAACACTCTTATGGCAGGCCCCTAATCATGAATCATCGTTACAAAAATATTCTCTGTATGGAGGAGTTATGGAGTTCCATTTGACAACGTCTGTGTGAGAGAGAGAGAGAGAGAGAGAGAGAGAGAGAGAGAGAGAGAGAGAGAGAGAGAGGTACGAAAGGCTGTGTATATGAGAGAGGTACCCTGATGTGCACAATATGAGGAATATAGTAGTAGGGAGATAGGGGACTTTTTTAAGGAATATGAGAGGTATTGTGAGGCAAAGTATGGGGATCACAAGAGAGTCTGGGCAAGAGAGGTAGCTTTTTGACGGGATTTTTGTTGAATATGTATAGGGTAATTATGAGTGTAGGGAATGTGCCGTATGAGAGTGTAAAAGCTAGGATTGTAGAACAGGCAAAGAGGATAAAGAGTAGCGTTAGATATAGGAGAAAGCAAGATTTTGTAGAGGCAAGAATGAATGTTGGCGAGTCGTTGTCGATGTATGTCTGTAGGTTAGAAACATTAGCCAGGTAAAAGTTTGGGGACGAAGGGATAAATGAGTGTAAGGAGTTAGTGCGAAAGTTTTGGTGACTGTACCAGAGAGTGTATATGAGTTTGTAAATCTGAAACGTAAGGAGAAAATGCGATGGACGATGGAAAGGTTAACATGGAATGACATTTTAGAAATAGTAGAGGATTACGAGTTGGATAGGTGTATGAAAGAGAGTAGAAGTGTTGGTGTTAGGACTGAAGTAGCTGAGGTTGTACCAGAGTTTAAAAGCTATAGGGAGGCAGTTTTGGAAGGCCCGAGACGAATGGCAGTGCGAGTGGTAGATAGGAACGTTAGGGCAAGTTATGTGAGTGTAGTTAGCTCTAAAAGAGATAGGAGTGCGAGTGTTGGAAGAGTAGGGTCAGTTGGTCATGAGCGAGATCAGTGTTATAGATGTGGTAAGCCAGGACACAGGAAGAGTGAATGTCGTTGGGCGTTAGGAGCGTGCTTTTGGGGTGTTGGGCAAAACAGGGCATTTGGGTTTGTGAGTGTAAGAAAGATAGGGATATTAAATGTTATAGGTGTGGACAGGTAGGGCAGTATAAGCTAGTGGATGTCGTGGTACCGTATGAAACATAGTTTGCGGCAACAGTGGGACGAATGGCCATTATGCTAGGATGTGTAAAGAACAGCGTGCGAAGTGTGTTGAATGTGGAATGGAAGGTCACGTGGCGAGTGTGTGTAGGCGAAAGAGCATGAGTCAGGCTGGGAATTTGGGAAACTAAGTGAAAAGGGGATTCAGTATGTTCGGGAGAATGCGATGAGTGAGTGGTTGAGGGTGAATAAATGTGAGCCGAGTGTCAGTGAGCAAATGGGTCTGGTAGATCGGCAGTTGGTGTTGGTTGAGTATGGAAGAAAGCGGAAGAAGGTAAGGAAAGGGAATGGAAGGGAGAAACGTGAACTGCATGATAGAGGGGTTGGTGTTAGGGTAAAAATGGTGGATAAGGCTACACAGTGTAATACAGATGACTTTGAGGGGAGGAATTATACATATAGCGTATGTGGGTTTGAATTGTCAGGGTTTAGTGAAGTTTCACCGGGAAGGGAATCAGGTGGTAAGGATGTAGTTGGCAGTATGAATGAGTCTCTTCGGGAGTTTGGTAGGAGTGTAAATCAGGTAAGTGATTTGGTGTCGAGAGTTACGAGAGATGTTTCGGACAAGAGTTAGAGGGGGTAGATGAGATAGTGAATGGGATTTGGGGGATGGTAGTGAGGGAGATAGTAATGGTAGTCTGACTGGAAGTGATCTGGGAGAAGTTGATGAGGTGTAACTGAGAGTGTGTATGAGGGCCCTCAAACGAGATCCAGGGGACATGCATCGCTGAGCATCCGTGGTGTTGCGGAAGGCTATTTAGTGTGGGTGTGTTGTGAGTGAAGGAGACGTTGTCAAATGTAACTGGGGAGGAAATATGGAGGAGTTATGGAGTTCCATTTGACAACGTCTGTGTGTGAGAGAGAGAGAGAGAGAGAGAGAGAGAGAGGGTGTAATTGCTGTATGGATAGTTAACGACCGTAATGGTGTTTGGTGGGTTCTGGGCTGATTGCTGTTGGAGATCTGTGTTTTGAGTGAGAGACTGAGAGTTTTCAGTCAGTCTTTAGTCAGAACTGGTGATGTTCAGTAGTGTCGGTAGAGTTCTTTGAAGGCATTGGGAGTTAGTTGAGTTTTGTGTGTTATTGATTTGTTATTATAGTTGTTAGGCTGGTGTTATTTGTTTAGAGTTGTTGTGCCTGTGCTGTTGTGATTTTTTGTGTTGTTTGTGCAGTGGTCTTTTGTGTTGTTGAGTTTTGGTTGTTTGCTGTGTTGTTAGGTTGTGGTTGTGTTTCTGTGGTGTTGTTGTGTTGTTGTTGTGTTCTTTGGTGGTTGATGTTTTATTGTTGTCCTTGGTTGTTGTTGGGTTGTGGTCCTTGGGTGTTGTTGTGTTGGGTTGTGGTGTTGTGGTTCTTGGTTGTTGTTGTTGGTGTTGTTGTTATATCTCTGTGACCTCGACCAGCGGACAGCACATAATAGCCCTGGAATATCTGGAGTTGGTAAGTACATGTGTTTTTTTTTTTTTTTTTTTTTTTTTTTTTTTTTTTTTTTGTATGGGTGTAGGTCAATTGTCCTGCTGTATTTGTTGTGTAAAGAAGAAAGTGTGATTGAGGGTGGATTTTGGCAGCTGGACTGATTAGGTATATGTGGGGAGGGGGGGATTCTGCAGCTTGTTTTTGAGCTTGTGGATTACGCCACATCTGGATGTGCAAAATATGCATTTCTTTGTATGACAGGTTTTACGATATCTTGTACTTCCTCACTCAGTGTTCTGGTTAGTTTGATAGTTTTGAAAACCTTTTTTGATCCGCTGACAATAGATGGACTTTGATAGCAAATCACATTGGGGTGTAAACTTTCATTATAAAAGAAGATATACACAGAAGGTCTTAGATGGACTTGTAGTAGAAACATATTAGACGAAGTACTCGATTGGTGGTGTTAGCCAACGTGAAAGACTATTTACCAGGACTCCTATTTTGCAAGATCTGGTGAGCAGTATCTCTTTCGGTAAATTTTTAGTTTCAGCCCCAAATTTGGAAAAAAATGCAATAAATATATTTGTTGCATCAGAAATAGTGTGGTTTCAATGAATTTAACGTTTATTTGAACTGCAAAACCAACCGATTTAGAGATTTACTATGTATACCCTAGTTCATCCCACCAATTATGGGGACACCCTTTGGGAACCGGGGTTTTGGGTGGGGGAAAGGGGGAAGGGGGGGAAGGGTTGTTGGGGCATTGAATGATATTTGCAATAAATGAATAATTAATGTTCCAGCACCCCTCCCCCATACCCCTAACTAGGCCTACCGGGGGGAGGGGGGTAGGGCCCCCCAGCGACCCCCCCTTAAAGCCACAGTAATTTCAGGGCACCACAGAACAAACAAACCCACCTAACCTAACCTAGGGGCCCTGTACCCCTACTAGGGCTAGCGGGGGGGCTCCGCCCCCCTGCGACCCCCCCTTAAGGCCACAGTGATTTTCGGGGCACTACCGAACCTAATACAACCACCTAACCTTACCTAGGGACCCTGTACCCCTACCTAGGCCTAGCGGGGGGGCTCCGCCCCCCTGCGACCCCCCCTTAAGGCCACAGTGATTTCGGGGCACTACCGAACCTAATACAACCACCTAACCTTACCTAGGGCCCGTACCCCTACCTAGGCCCTAGCGGGGGGGGCGGACCCCCTTAAGGCCACTACCTAACATCCACAAAACCAAATCCAAAGTGATGGGTACTGCTGTATACATCGTTATACTACCACCATTATAATATACTCTATAAATTAATGAAGCTTACCTTAAACTGTTGGTTGATAAAAATGTGCTGGTGCTTTGAGGGAAAACGTGAAGCCGTTGCAAGGTTCCCTGACATGCAACTTAAAGTAGGAAGTGGCCAGGTACCCGACGACCACATTGCACTGCAAACAATCGGTAGGAAATCGAAGGTCTGTCAAAATTAATGCCAGAAGGTACAGGAAGACAAAATGCCGTTTTTTGCTTCATTATTCGAGTATTCAGTCAAACAAGGATACCAGTGGACACTAGACAGGTAACTGTATTACTCCGCTGAAATGCTAGTGAAACTTAGTTTTCGACTCAAGTCATTCGTAATTGGTTATGAAACCCATGACGTCATAACGATGTCACACCTCTCAGCCAATAATGAGTAACTGGAACTGCTTTTGTTTGCGTAAGAAAGTAAGTTAGAGGGCTCATTAAAAGTAAACATTACCGTAGAGGAAACACCTCTCCCGACTTAGGAAAAATTCGAGGTAAAAACTTAATCTTTTTTTTTTCTCTGTAAGTATGCATTAGCGACAATAATGTATTGAGAAGAAGTGTTTTGTTATCACGTGCTTTACTCGGGAAAAATATCAATATAATAGATTTCCCATAATGGTTGAAACTAAAACTTTACCTCTCTTTCGCATGGCCTCATGAATATCAATGAGATACATTTGATCGGTGCTAAGATCTTTACAATCAACATTTATCTCTTCAGCATGAACTTTTTCAAATTCAACGATCGAAGACTTTCACAGTTTGTTAATTGCCGCCCAATAGAGCCACTGGGACCAGAAGTCTTTCCATCCAATTTCTGGATCAAATGGCGTAAGGACAGTTGATTGGCATGGAGCTGGCACAGTATGTGTTGAACAGGATTATTTAGCTTAGCCTCTAGAAGCCTCAAAACACCACCTTTCTCTCCAGTATTAACTGCCGTCCCATCACATCCAACAGCTACAAGATTGTCCAAATTTATGTCTTTATTTCTAAAATACTCAAACATTCCTTTACATATCTCTTCAGCTGACCCAGAATGCACAGAATAATGCCCAGAATAATCTGAACCGGGCTCACTCACCAAAGTTATGTGTTCCTCTGTTTTTTTTTTTTTTTTTTTTTTATACATTTTAGATTCCTTCGTTTCTTGAAAGAGAGTAGAATCTTTACGTCCGTCTAAATATTTTGCTCTTATCGGGGCATCACTTACATTTTGTATGATATCTGATCTCTTTCTCTGTCTTTCTCTCCGTATTTTACTCCGATCCGATCTGCTACTTCAGACGTGCTGGTATTAGAAACTTCTCCAATATCTTGCAACACTGCACTAACAATGATTGCTGCAGTTCTGTCACACGCAAGAGCAACTGAAGGCAGCCTTATAGTTTTTTTTTTCTTAACTGATTTGTCCTCAGATAGTTCTTTGAGCTTTCTCTTATAGATAAGTGGTTCAGGAAATATGTCGTCTGCTGTCTTGCTTGATTCATTTTCGCTCTCAGATGCCGACAGTTGAATGGAGGGTGCTCTTACCATCTAATGTTTCGATATTCACATCATAATTATCCCAGGCAGTAGCTGTTGCAAGGTTGGGTTTACACAGAATTCCATCTGGAGTTTCCTGATTATCATCTGATACTGTGAACGCAAATTCAGTCTCTAAAGATATCGAGTGCCCCAATCTGTTAAGCATCTGTACTACTGTCTTTGACCCAGTCAATGTTCCCATACCAAGGCCTAGGCATGCACTTTTCCAGGGGCGCACTCGACCTCTTGATGTAATAAACACAGCATCAGAAGCACTTGACATCACTCGTCATTCAATATTTTCCCTAGGAACCAGATTAGTGTCTGAAAGAGGACCACAATAAAGTGCTCGAAAAAAGAACTCTAGTGGTTCTGGAAGCATTGGGGAAGTCTTGTTTCAGAGTATGAGCTGATGTCGGACTAGGAGATTTGGTTTTAGGCATAGATAGAATAATGCTATGTAAATACATAGCAACAGCACGTACTTGATCATACTGCTTGAATGACTTGTGCTCATCAGCAAATGCTGCTCTAGCATCTGACTCAGACATGGATGAGCTGTGAATAAGATTTCCTACTCGCCTACTAAGTAATAATGTACGTATTTCGTTCGACTAGGCCTCTTTGATTTTACACAGCAATGAATAAACAGTGTACCGATCAATGCCTTCTTGAGAACCACCCCTGGACATGAACTCTGTAGTTTATAAATCAAACAGGGATGTCGATAGAATTACTTCGTTTTTATCAATCACATGGTGCTGCACATAGTCGCAGATGATCCGGAAAGTTTCTGCATGGATATGTTTGATTGATTTTTGCTCTGTTTTAGGTAATATTTCTGAAGCCTTAATATATTGACGACGACAAGACTTATGATATTTGACTCTCCTTGCAGTATGGTCACCTCCATTCATGAATATCGATATTACGATATTACACGGTGGTCCTTATTTTTTTGAGCAGCTTCCAATCCTAATCTGCAGCCTTCTTTAGTATTACACTCTGACAGTACCTCCATCGATTTATTCCACTTCCTCTTACGTTTGCCACAAAAGATGCAATCAGCTTAGAGTATCCCATTTTGATTTGTAACAGTATGGGAGCTTATTGTTCCAGTTTCTGGTGTTGATGACTCAGAAGCCGTATGTTGTGTATGAGGTGCTGATCGTTTAACTGCACTATACTTTCTAAGGCAAGGAGAATGGTAGAAATCCAAGTGAGTAAACTTGTTTTTATTGATGATTTGAATTGTAACTTCATGGTAAACATCAGAACGAAGTTTTCTGCGTAGGTCTGCATTTTTCTTAATCGAATGCCATTTATTTACTTGAAAGCTTCGTAGTTTACTTGATATTTCTTCAGATGATCTGCAAATTATACATCCCCTCTGAATTCCTGTGGCTACTGCTGCACAAACAGACTCCATAATCTGTAATAATGTATAGGAAATAAAAAATTCCATATCTGAAATATAAACATTGATAAGGAATTTAATCTTGGTACGTTCCGGTAAGGGAGGCTCTACATGATAGGGTCTGGTTTTATGATCAATTGAGAGGCCCGGTTAGTTCCATTCAGACTGAATCATATGGAGTGTCATTTTTGTCTGACAGTCGGTCCGATGGAGATCAAGCAGAGGTTGATTCTGAAATCTGACAGCTCGTGAGATTTCAGTCAGATCTAATCCTGTGAACCAATCCTCAGTTTTGTTCTCGGCAGCGTCACGGGAACATCTCCCGCCCCGACGACCATGCCGACAACGACCGGCATGAACTGCTCATTTGCAGAACACCAGTTCTGGGGTGAATTTATAATACTTACAAAAAGTATGAACGCATGTGCCAAATTAAAGGTAAAGAATATATTATATTTTAATGTTGATACAACCCTGATATGATACAGCATTAAATGAAAAAAAAAAACTTTTTCAGAAACCTATTATCATATAATAAGTTATAGGCCTACAAGGAATACGAATGAATGTGGTGGGAAAACGCATATGATTTTTCCTTTTTCTCCCACTATTACCCTATCCCATACGCCTTTTTGATCTGCATAAGCCTACAGTTACATCAGTTTCTATAACTTTCATTACTTCTGTATAATACAAATATATGCATGCCATTTGCAGATACAAGCCTGAATTCAAGAAATATTGTGATTGTTACGGAATAAACGAATTGCTACCAGTTATTCCTGATTGAGCTATGGAACATTTAACTTCAATAATTCCATCACATCTGTATAAAAAACAAAAACTTTTTATGAGACTTACTAGGCCTATCGTACTTGTTTTCTATGGGATTTCATATATATATATATATATATAATATGATATATATATATATATATATATATATATACACATACATATATTAGCACTGAGCCTTTCGTGTGAAGTTACTGCTTCACACAAAGTAGTACTATTTTTCTTTCTGAATTAGTGTGGGGGCGGAGAGGGGTTGGTCAAGTGACAACAGCTACAACTACAAGCACGTGTGCTGATCCATTTTTGAATAGTTAAATCAGTCATATGGTGCCAGTCTCAATTCTTCTAAAATAAGAGACGTGAGATAAGTTTTCTCGTATAATAGCAAGTCTTTGGTCATTTTCTTGTCTTTTTGCGGAATAGGCCTATAAGTTAGGGCACTGCAACCATGTCGAGGTCTGTACCCACCGTGTCTTACCATAAACTGACTTGTTCTTGAGGTGCGGTTGGATCGTGTGGATGATATGAAATTTTTATTAGATATGGCATTTCTATTGATATCAGGACCAAAGTCCCGTCGTGTAGAGCCGCTTTAACAACAACACATTCACAAAGAAATGGTGTAGCACAACACAAATAATTACAGGAAACGAGAATGTGAATGAATCGTTCAATATAGGCAAACTGCAACACATATTTCCCCATCGTATTCCCCTTCCCGAAGTTGACGGTCATCAACTTGGAGCTCCTGACTCCAAAATTAAGTAGGCCTATAATAGCATGTCAATTATTTAACTATAGTCTATTCATTTTCGGCTGGCCTCACTCATATTTATCTGTACGATATCACCAAGTACCCAGCACCATATATTCAGGGAAGAAAACTTGAACTCAACTAAAAATTATATTTACAGACAAAATTAAAGCGAAAAATTGCCGCAGTTTGATGTTTAAAGCAAGCTGAGTGTGAGTGTAACTTAACTTCCCGCCGAGGCGCTCCACAGACAGCCTATGCAATGTGTTTCAATACAGGCTATCAATGCTGGCTTAGACTACTACTATTCGTTTAATTTTCTCCCTAGTAACATTTTTTTCTTTAATTGTTCATTATATCCTGTAGACAGGCAGTAACATCATATTATATCCTCACGCCTGTTCAGTGTATTTACCATTGCTAATATGATTTATAATCCGTCTCCAATGCAGTCATAAAAATCGGACAACCGAAAGTGTAAATCTGTCAGCAGTGTGCAGGGCCTCCCGTAAACAGAGTAGGCTAACTTCCCTGAGCTTCTTTATGTTCTCATTTTTCATTTCTCTTGTTTTCTTAACATTTATGCTAAGTAATTATTTCTTGGTCTAGTTTGCTCATATATTTATTCATAATCTTCTTGAGAGAACGGAAATGTTCGGAATAACTTTGTGTAGAGAGTGTTTAAAAGATAGAGATCCTCTGTGTCCTTCCCCTGCCAGGTGTATTATATCTGACGAGTTTTACGCCAGTCGAAAGACAAATCGACTATAGTAACAACAATATTCATTCCTAAAACTGATAATATACATATTCATTCCTAAAATTGATAATACACAACTGAAGTATATTCACGATTTCATTAGTATGCCTTGATAAAACAAACCGAGTAGGCTATAGCGAAATTATGATGATCTGTACTATGACTGTAGAGTACATCTTACATAATATTGTCTATTTACTAGTTGACTATCACTTTATTTAGCAAACGTTGTGTACATAGACATTTTACAGCAATAAATATAATAATGATAAAAACTTACATGCCCTTTACAGTGCCAGTCTTCCACCCACCGCTATATCAACGTTCATCTCGTAAACAACGATAAAGCGAGAACTGTAATTGAAGTCAGTTGCTCGCTTGGTAAAATACTAACATGGCCGAATTACTATAGGCCTACAGATGAATGTTATTTATATGAAACAAATAATATTTGCATAAAATAAATGCAAAGATATAGAAAGGAGAAAAATTACTTATTAATTTATCACGATAATGTATAATACGACTCAACAGTAGCTAACTATACAGTCTATACAGTAATTATCCCCCTCCCCACTCGTTGTGGGGTGTCCTGTCGGGGGCAAACCACCCACTAAAATGTCTGTCATTACCACCACAGTACTCTACGATGTGCAGTGCTATTAGCAGTGTAAATTTTAAAATTTTACTTAGTAGCTCCAATGGTGGATGCAGATCCTGCCTCCCCACTCCCCACTTGTTGTGGGGCGTCTGTCAGGGGGTAACCACCCACTAAAACGTCTGTCATTGCCACCACAGTATTCTAGGATGTGCAGTGCTACTGTAGTGTAAATTTTACTCGGTATCTCCTACGTTGGATCTAGATCCAATTAACCCCCCCTTTTCAGTGCGTCTGTCAGGGGGAACCCACCCTCCAAAAAATCTGTCACTGGTCATTCTATAATCAGTAGAGTCTGCAGATATATTAATTATTAGTTTCATCTCATATATTTGGATCTAGACCCAAATATAACAAGCAATTAGTGGTGCTTGTTAAATAAGCCACCCGTATATTTTCGGCAGACGGTCAGTTTCACAGTTTACAAGTATAGTCCTAAATACCAGTAGGGGTTACAATCGGTATCTTGTTCGTTGCATCTCAATGGTCCGGGCTGCCGCTCTAAGTTGGAAGTGATGCACTTTTCCAGATAACTTTTAACTTATTAATAACTTTTAGCAATACTTGAGACACCGAAGGATCTTTTTTTTTTTTTTTTTTTTTTTTTTTTTTTTATTCCTCACAAACAAATAATATTTCAAAACTGCTTCATACGTAGGAAGACTTCCTAGTGGCCAGAGCAATTCTTCCCCGAACGCCAGTTAGAGGCCACTGAGCTGATGTCCTGGTTGGTTTTGCACAAACTTTTGCCATGATGATCGTTAATTTATTAACAATTCAAATCTGAAAAAAAAAATACAGAAATCCAATACAAAAAATGATTACTCTTAATTAATAGCACGTAGCAATCAAATTCTGTAATACCAACCACAAAAAGTGAGTTGTGCAAAGCGTGAATACCACCCACTGCGAAAGTGACAGGGTAACTGAGCTCTCACAACTCACAAAATTAATGTGCTCTTGATATTAATGATTAGAAAACCATTTTAAAGGTCAACTATGTTATTTACACAAGTTTTAGTAAATTATTACTAAAAGTATACCGTAGTCCATAATAATATTTTGCGTGTTATTTTTAGTATTTTTGTTTATTTTTAGTATTTTTGTTATATTTGAGGTCATTGTGTTACCTGAAGAAATAAATGCATCGCTTTCATATTTATTCCAGGTTAATATCTCTGTGTTCCACACATTTTCTGCACTAGCCAATTATAAAATTCGAAAAAAAAGTTTTTCACTCCGCCCCACTGTACATCGTTAGCCTCAGTAGAGGGGGTAGTGCCGTCAGTGCACCTCATGCGGTGCACTGTAGGGATTACTCAAGGTTCTTTGCTGTTTCCCTTCCACCCCTAGCTGCAGCCCCTTCCATTCCCTTTACTGTACCTCCGCACATATTCTCTTTATTCTATGTTATTTTCCACCCTCTCCTAAAAATTGTTTCATGGTTCAACTGAGATTTTTTTCTCCTGTTACACCTTCAAGTAAACCCTCTAACTCTCTCTTACTCTCAATTTCTCTTTCAGCCATGAATGACCTCATAGGGGCCAGTACTTGGTGTTTGGCCTAAATTTGATATTCCATTCCATGACCCAATTACCGAATAGAATAAAAGGAGAAATGCTTATATGCGTTGTACGGCGCATTTAGTCTCTTGAGATGGTAGCAATAACAGCGTACGTGAATGAGTACATTTGCCTGATTCATGAGAAAGGTGGCAGAAATTTCTCAGGTTGAGGAAAAGACAGGCAATTTTCGCGATGAATCACATAATCACTTTTAGCGTCCCGAATTAAAACCTTTCGTCTAATTGTCCTCACTCCCCTAGTGGTTGAATCACCATCTCTCGTTTTCAAGTCTTCGTAGTCACTGACAATTATTAAATCGCTCTGACGGTTCCCGGGTGGGAGCGAGAGAGAAAACGACAGATTTCCAGCTTTTAACGGTTGCCGGATTAGTTTTGGATGAGTTTGTATTGTTGTTATCATAAAATTGTCGTCGTATTTCTCCTGTTCATTTTCATACGTCTTTAGTCTTCAGTAATTTTTATCCTGGAAAACGAAATGGTTTTATTCACATTCAGAAATGAATTGGAAACAAGAGCTCTTACGACGCTGCAGTAGCATTGCAAGGGCAACAAAGGCCTTCTCTGATCCGAGTGATTGCATGACATAGATTAGGAAGATTTAAGAGACAAGTGAACTGCTAACTAAGATACTTTCACTTTTGCCCTTGAGCTGTATTCCGGTAACAAAGTTTTTTATTCAATTGTATATTTACCAAACTAGTGTTCAAGTATATATTTCCTTAAATGGGTACACAATGGGATAGTTGAGATATGATTTATTTTAATCGGTTATCATCAAAAGACGCTGCTTTAGGTAAGTATTTGTTATAATGTTCAAGGTAAATGATAAAATATTTTCATAAAATCAGCCCAATGAACAATATTTTGTCGAACAATATTTTGTCCAGTGTATCGATATACAAACTTATCTACTTAGGCACAATAAGTGACTTATCTTATATCTTCAGTATTTCTTAAACGAGAGAGAGAGAGAGAGAGAGAGAGAGAGAGGAGAGAGAGAGAGAGAGAGAGAGAGAGAGGTCGTAGATTTGCACCTTCCAAATTTATATCTTCAATATTTCTTAAATGACAAAGAGAACCAGAGAGAGAGAGAGAGAGAGAGAGCGATCGTAAATTTGCTTTCCACTAAGTCAGGATCGTTGACAGTAGAGAGGATTATTTTGCGGCCTCGTGAGTGCAGGAGAAAAAGCTAGACTCTTTTAGTCGGGATTTGCGGCTGTTTCCGAACTATAAAAGTGGAGGAATATTTTGGGTTATTTTTGGGCGCATACATTTCCCTCCATTTTTATTTTTATGGACAAAAATTTTGAAATAGTTACTGTTGCTTATTTCAAATGAAGGTTGGGATAAAAGATGGCGACAGGTTTTTGTATTTCAAACTGTGGTTGGATTTCTGAAAGCCCTATTTATTATTATTATTATTATTATTATTATTATTATTATTATTATTATTATTATTATTTACTATACAACAAGCTTTCATTTTTCTTGTATTTCAAACTGTGGTTGGATTTCTGCAAACCCTATTTATTATTATTATTATTATTATTATTATTATTATTATTATTATTATATTTTTTTTTTTTTTTGCTCTATCACAGTCCTCCAATTCGACTGGGTGGTATTTATAGTGTGGGGTTCCGGATTGCATCCTGCCTCCTTATGGAGTTCCATCACTTTTCTTACTATGTGCGCCGTTTCTAGGATCACACACTTCTGCATGAGTCCTGGAGCTACTTCAGTCTCTAGTTTTTCTAGATTCCTTTTCAGGGATCTTGGGATCGTGCCTAGTGCTCCTATGATTATGAGTACCATTTCCACTGTCATATCCCATATCCTTCTTATTTCTTTTTTCAGATCTTGATACTTATCCATTTTTTCCCTCTCTCTTCAACTCTGGCGTCCCATGGTATTGCGACATCAATGAGTGATACTTTCTTTTTGATTTTGTCAATCAACGTCACGTCAGGTCTATTTGCAGGTATCACCCTATCTGTTCTGATACCATAGTCCCGAGAGGATCTTTGCCTGATCTGTTTTCTATCATTTCCTCAGGTTGGTGCTCGTACCACTTATTACTGCAAGGTAGCTGATGTTTCTTGCACATGCTCCAGTGGAGGGCTTTTGCCACTAAATCATGCCTCTTTTTGTACTGGTTCTATGCAAGTGCCGGGCATTCGCTTGCTATGTGGTTTATGGTTTCATTTTTCGTATTGCACCTCCTACATATGGGAGAGATGTTATTTCCGTCTATCGTTCTTTGAACATATCTAGTTCTTAGGGCCTGATCTTTGTGCCGCCTGTTATCATTCCTTCAGTTTCCTTCTTTAGCTCTCCCCTCTGTAGCCATTGCCATGTGTCATCGCTAGCTAGTTCTTTAGTCTGTCTCATGTATTGTCCGTGTATTGGTTTGTTGTGCCAGTCCTCTGTTCTGTCTGTCATTCTCCTGTCTCGGTATATTTCTGGGTCTTCGTCTACTTTTATTAGTCCTTCTTCCCATGCACTCTTTAGCCACTCATCTTCACTGGTTTTCAGATATTGCCCCAGTGCTCTGTTCTCGATGTTGACGCAGTCCTCTATACTTAGTAGTCATCTCCCTCCTTCCTTTCGTGTTATGTATAGTCTGTCCGTATTTGCTCTTGGGTGTAGTGCTTTGTGTATTGTCATTTGTTTCCTGGTTTTCTTATCTATGTTGCGGAGTTTTGCCTTCGTCCATTCCACTATTCCTGCGCTGTATCTGATTACTGGCACTGCCCATGTGTTAATGCTTTTATCATATTTCCGGCGTTGAGTTTTGACTTGAGTATCGCCTTGATTCTCTGCATATATTTTTTCTTGATCGTGTCCTTCATCTCTTGGTGTTTTATATCCCCTCCTTCCATTATTCCCAGGTATTTGTATCCTGTCTCATCTATGTGTTTGAGGTGAACTAGCGTCGTAGAAGTGTATCATAATTTCTTTCATTACTCCGTTTTATTACGCTAAAGAAATAACTTGGATGGAAGATAGAATATGGAAATATGGTAGCTTGTTTTCATAATTGTCAAAAGTGTTAATAACACTAAAGCAATTGCTTTCAAGTTTGAGGTCCGTCGATGTTATCAAAGTAAAAAGCCGACAAAAATCTTTCTCCACAAGAGTTTATCATTTTTCTAGCAAATAATCGTTAATATCGGTAAATGCTCTCACACGGTCTTAAATAACCATCACCTGTGTAAGACTGCGTGAGACTATATAATGTATTAGGCTGTAACTCCAAACTCCAAACACTGGTATTCACTCTCGACGTGGTTCGGAAGTCACTAAAGCCGTTGGTCCCGTTGCTGAATAACCACTGGTTCCATGCAAAGTAAAAACACCATACAAACAAACAAACGAACACTGGTATTAGATATATAGTGTATTAGACTGTATGATGTGTAAGAAACTCCAAACACTGGTATTAGAATGGGTAAGGAATTGGACATTGATAGAAGTTTGTGACAAGAAAAGTACCATAAATGCTGTACGATATAATCGAACGCGTGCTCGTTCTGCTTGTTAGAATGAAGTTTTCTTGGAATGAAGTGTGTGCAAAGAGCAAAGAGTGGAAACTTAAATAAACAACGGTTGAAAGAGCGTACTAGGTGCTCCGTACCCATCTTAATTAGTTAATGGAACGAGCCACAAAGTTTTAAGTCAATTCGCTGACTAAGCGCCTCAGTGGCGTGGTTGGTTTGGTGTTTGCTTCTCACCTCGGTGGTCGCGGGTTCGATTCTCGGCCATTCCATTGAGGAGTGAGAGATGTGTATTTCTGGTGATAGAAGTTCACTCTCGACGTGGTTCGGAAGTCACGTAAAGCCGTTGGTCCCGTTGCTGAATAACCACTGGTTCCATGTAACGTAAAAACATCATAAAACAAACAAACATTTCGCTGACTTTTATGATAAATAAGAGATTTGCTAAGGTTGCTGTGATCAGGTAGACACTACAATAAATAAAACAATCTGTGTACTGTGACTGGGAAACAGATTAAAATTTCATCTCTATGAAAAGATTATTAAACATATAATCTGTTTTTACTGCCATTACCTAAGTGATTCAGAGCATCGGATAAAGTTGAAAGTTGGCCAGTGTATATTTTATATCCCTACCCAGCTTTTGGAAGTATTATTTAGTAACCTAAGTTCGGTAGTTTTGATATTTGCAGAGTAAAATGAAGTCCCCGATGCCGGAACCGGAAAATCACAAAAAAGGATTCTAAAACCATTCGTGACGTAAACATATGACGTCATGCTGCTCCGCCCATCCACCAGGTAGGCGGTAAGTCACTAACAGTAACGGGTGAATGGACATGCTTACGCAGCCTACAATACATTTCAGAGGCCATGACTTAGTGTTTTTCATAAACTACTTTTAAACCAACTTTTGGATTTCCATGCCACTAAGGCACTGAGTGTTTCAAACTTCGTCCTAATTTTCGAAAGTACTGTGCATCTTCATATGTGTTTCATTAACTTTTTTACTTAGGAAAATGAGGTTAAAGCTGCGCTTACCCCCACCCAACCATCCGCAAAAGTGGTGACGTGTATCAGTGACGTCGGTATAGCGTATCCTCCACTGTACCTTAAATGGTAGTTTGACTTATGGTTAAATGTCATTTTAGCTATCCTGGACAATACGAAAATTTTTCAAAGTAACTTAATATAGTGTACGATGATATATAAACTTTTTTAACAATTATGTTTTAATCTATAGGTAAGGGGGATGACTACGTCACAGTACGTCATAAAGCACCACTTGTTCGAAACGGTCTGAGTAAGAGTAAGGTCAGAAGTTGCTCTCTCTCTCCTCTCTCTCTCTCGTCCTCTCTCTCTCTCTCTCTCTCTCTCTCTCTCTAAGAGTAAACGGCTTAATTAAGCACATCTGTCAATTCAGCATACTACCATAAATAGGACAATGTTAGCATGGGAATCCAAAGGGCGGTGAAGAAGTTGTTTACGAATAATAATATTTCATGGCCTCTGGAATGCATAGTGGGCTTCAACGAATTCGAGAACGGCCACCAGATATGAAATTGTCCCCCGTAGTTGCAAGACTGCATTTCTGCTACGGTTTGCCACTTTGTATACGAGCAAGACTCGTGGCAAGAGCGAGAAAACCTGTGAATAGATAATTATTTCTATTTTGGGTAATAGTTACTTTGGCAACACTCCTCTCTTGCTGCAGCAAATAGAAGGCTATAGTGTCGAAACCTGAGGTAAAACAAACCGGATTGTCTTTTTGTATTCCCGCCCTGAATAGCTGCGGATCTAACAAATGAACTATAAACTGATTCATTATGTGGATGAGTTACATACATCGATTTATTTGTGAAGTAGAAACAATACGAATATCAAGAAAATGGAAGAATTCCAGTCCCAACAGCTGCTGTGGAAGTTGCGATGAAACCCCTACGGGGTGGAAGCCTCATGACGTCATAGGTTAACGTCATTATTGTGTTCAAAACCCACCTGCGATATTGATGGCTCTGGCATGGGAAACTCACTTTTACTCTGATAGGCACCAGAACTATTAAACTTGGGTACAGACTAATACTTTCAAAAATTTGTTGACAAACCTTGTATTTCAATGACTTCCATTTGGTATTACGTACTTTTTATTCACCATAAGGTGCGCGGGCAAAACACTGCATAGAAACGGGGCACAGGAACTGTCACAATAAAGAGACTGGCTGAATCTCCAAAATTTATTGAAATTTGAATATCGGGTATTGCGATCTTAATTCGTTGTCGTCGAGTTTGGGAATAATTGCTCTCCAATTTAGACGCAAGTACGACTGGTTGGCAATATCTCTCATCAGCCCTCTTCATACCTGTATGCCTCTTCAGTATGTGTTTTTCATCAAGGTAATTAAGTTTTCTTCTTTTCATTTGCACCTCTCTCTCTCTCTCTCTCTCTCTCTCTCTCTCTCTCTCTCTCTCTCTCTCTCTCTCATGGAAGAGAAAGGAATGATAACGATGGTGCTGACTGGTGCTTTCGTACCCAAATGTAGCCATTCCCAGAATGATCACAATAATTTCATCTATAGCACAAAAATATTTCCTACTTTCAATAAAGAAAAACTACACGACGAAAAAAAAAAAAACGTGATACAGAAGTGGAAACCTTTGATGTTACTCCAATTCAAAATAATTTCCTCGGAATAAAAGCAAACTTATATCAAGACACTAAACTATTCAGCATTACTAGGGCTCTTCACGTATACGAACCAACATCTCTCCCATTCAACTTTTGACGGATGTTTATCTTTCCGGCTTCTTATTTAAACGCCTTTCTACAGATCCTTTATTTGGATTTCCACTTCGGAGGCGCCGAGGGTCTCTCTCTCTCTCTCTCTCTCTCTCTCTTTAATTATTCAACGCCACCTCTCTTCCCGTCTCTCTTCTTAATCGAAGAATTGAAAATTGGGTTTTATCGAGAAGAATGGTGTCATTTTTCCAGCATCTCATTATTCCCTCATTTCTAGAATTTTATTTAAGAGTAATAAAGCAAAAACATAAGCTAAAGTAACTCATTTAAGATTTTCCATATAATTACCGATTGATGAGTAAGAAGTTTTGCTTTATTTTATTTCAACATTTCTATGTTGGATAACTGTATACACTTACGTTTCATCAAACTTGAGGTTATTTTTATCTTCCATTCTATCAAAGAGACTTAAATAGAAATTTTCCTTCATACGTCAATACAAAGTAGTTACACTTTCTTTCGCCATGCGTTTTAAGAGCTATGTGAAAAGCAAAAGACAAGCGTTTCTTTCCTACCTTGAAATTCTGTGTCGTATGCCTTCTAGTGCATGATGGGAAAAGTCCTGTGAAGGGCAGAATCTGTTTCTGTCTGGAAATAGAATTTCCTTCCCGTTGATCGCGGGATAGATAAATATTTTATTCAGCTGTTTTTATGTTTTATTTTTATTTATTTTTATATCTCGGCGAATCAACATAAAAATTCAGTCCACATAAAAGATTTTCACTAAACCTATACGATTCATTAAAGGAAAACTATCTTTTGATTTTTCTCGTCTCTGGCATATTTATCATCTGATATATCCGATGACACTCACCCTTTGGAACGAATGTTTCTGTTTTCCTAATTTGATATTGAGACTTGACACTGAAGCTAGTGAGAGAGAGAGAGAGAGAGAGAGAGAGAGAGAGAGAGAGAGAGAGAGAGAGAGAGAGAGATGGGGGGCGTCTCACTCAAGGTAGATGCCAACATACGCCTGAGGATAAAGGTGAATGATTAACATTTCATAGCGGTCGTTCCGTAACCAGAACAGGTAACTGACGCCTCTGACAGACTTGATTTCATATTCACTGTAGAACCTTTCCAGCCACCCATCTTGTTATCCCCAAGAAATTGTGGTTTACGTAACCCTTAATACTCTAATTATATATTTCTTTATCTCCATTCAAGCAACAATTAATTGAAGAGACACAAATCTCCAACAACAGTAGTTTTTCCAACTGTTCATTATATCTCTTAATCATTTTGTATACAAATCATGTTAATCATTAATAATTTGATATGAATTGTGTCGATTAATCATAGTATAATTTTAAGAGTCAGAAATTTATTCTTAGTAGATAATATTAATTTCGTTTTCAATCGCAGTTTTCAATTCCATAACGATATTTCGAGTAATATTCGCCTTCTCTTCAGTGTTATTTGTTATCTAGATATATTTGTTTTACTCATTAAAAGACACTTCGTAAAGATATTGTCAGTACTGGATAAGAATGGTAGAGTTCTCCAAGAACAGAACCCTTTTATGTTTCTCAAACTTTGTTCGACATAGTAAGGTGTGATGCTCGTAAGAGGATTAATGACGTTTTGATTACAACATACGATTTAGGTTTTTATCGCGACCCAGTCTCGAAAAGGAAATGCCAAATTCGGCAAGATATTCAAGGATGAAACGTTTAGGAAACATTTAGGCTCTTTATTTTTGTAATCATACAGGCGATTCATTTAATATGTTGGGCCTGTTTTATTAAACTTGACCAAGTCACTGTTGACGTAGCAGAGGAATAAATGATTAATAGTCAACTGTAGTAGCTAGCAGCCAGTGGGTAAATTACATAATATAATAAACTCCTCCAAAAATACTTGCTGAGAACTAGATGTCTGACACCCTCCGTTAACGGATGAAAATGGCTACATGAATAACGCAAATGGAAACAGAAAGGTACATATTATGATAATAATCATACAAACAAGTAAATAAGCGCCTCAGCGGCGTGGTATGGTATTAGCGTCCCACCTCGGTGGTCGCGGGTTCGATTCTTGGCCATTCCATTGAGGAGTGAGAGATGTGTATTTCTGGTGATAGAAGTTCACTTCGACGTGGTTCAGAAGTCACATAAAGCCGTTGGTCCCGTTGCTGAATAACCACTGGTTCCATGCAACGTAAAAGCACCATACAAACAAACAAATAAATAATTATAATGATAATCCATCACCTCCCCCTCCCCTTTGCGTTCGAAGAGCTGGGACACATGATCAGAGGGCTTGGCCATATAATATCTGCGCTGGAGAGTGACCAGCATAGTTAGGAGTATTCCGTATCTCCAACAATCCTTTGTCAAAGTCTTCAGTGCTGATGTTCCCAGAAGGAGCTACTTTTTTAGGCATAAAATGTTTGACCTTCTTTAGCAGCTTGCCTCGGCAAGTGGCTGTTACTTTGGGGATTGTGGGGTGTGGACATCACATGTTGAACATCCCATCTGCCCAGAAAATTCTTGAATTCAGAGCTGGAAACTGAAGTCCACAATCTGGCAGCAGCCTTACTGGAACACCTAAGTCTCAGAAGATGTGGCTGAAGTGTCGTGTCGTTGCTTCTGCTGTAGTATTACTACTGAATTTTAACACTACAGGCCATCCAGATAGCCTGTCGTCTACATATGCCAGGAAAGATTTCTCAGCAACACTAAAGAAATCGGCCGATACTGATTCGAAAGGCAAAGAGGGTTTCTCCTTGCATAACAGCAGCTCTTGCTGTTGACTTGGCTGCATTATCTGACATGGCTCGCAGGCATGGACAATATTTGCTATATCTGAATTAATACTTGGCCAATATACAGTCTGTTTAGCCCGACGCTTACGTGCCTCCATGCCATGATGGCTGTCATGAAGGCGTGTTATAATTTTGCGTTGCATAGCTGAGGGAACCACTATTTGGGCACCGTACAGAACAAGGTCATAATCGGTGTATAAATCCTCCCTTTTTTTCCCAATGGGGTGGCTGGGGAATCCATTGGTAACGTTCTGGAGGAGTCATGTGTATGAGCAGTCCTCACATGCTGCAGTGCGAATTTCTTCCAAAATAAGATCTTGCTTAGTCGATGTCTTCACATCTGAAATGCGTCAACGGTCTTGGCTACTACACTCCTAAAGGAAAGTTTGGGTTTTGCTATTTAGCAAATCATCCTCAGACATTGGGTGGCTCACAGGGTAACTTTCTCTTTCAGATGCTGGAGACGTGTTTTTCTACTGCATCCAA